>NC_057805.1:290850310-291150310 GCF_018294505.1 Triticum aestivum
GGCGCGCGCGGGTGGCGGAGCCGTGCTCGGCGGGCCCGCCGTGGGCTCGCAGGCCGGCGGCGGGTGGCGGCGGTGCAGGGACACGTAGCAGCGCCGCGATTTGTCCGGATGGACCGGACGTATTCGGCGGCGTGCAGGGCTAGGGTTTTGGGACCCGGATTTGGAGGAGGGGTGCACATATTTATAGCTAGGAGGAGGTAGGAGTGTCCAAATGGAGTGTAGTTTTCGACCACGCGATCGTGATCCGACGATGGAGGACATGGGAGTGGTTTGGATGTGTTATTGGGCCGTTTTGGAGGGGTGTTGGGCTGCAACACACACGAGGCCTTTGCGGTTCCCCGGTTAACCATTGGAGTATCAAACGGCCTCCAAATGAAACGAAACTTGACAGGCGGTCTACCGGTGGTGTACCAAGGCCACTTGGCAAATCTCGGTCCATTCCGAGAATGTTTAGCACCCGCTCACGAAAAGAGATAAGAGGGGTGCGCCGGTGCATGTGCGAGTGTCGGATTGCAAAACGGACAACGGGGAAAATGCTCGGATGCATGAGACGAACACGTATGCAAACGCGATGCACATAATGACATGGAATGAAATGCATCACATGAACAAAATGCAAAACGAAGACAAAACCCAACCACGAAGGGAATATCATAACACATAGCCGAAAATGGCAAGAGTTGGAGTTACAAATATGGCAAGTTACATCCGGGGTGTTACACCAGCCCTGGTACTTTGAGTTTCTTCAGCAGCCTGAATGTCATCAGCGGTGCTGGCATTTTCTTCAGTCGGCTGAGCAGATACTTCAGCCTGAGGATTTTCTTGTTGCATTGAGGCTGCAACATTGGAAGTGAACTTATCAGTCAATTTCACAAATCTGACTTTGGCTCCAAGCCAGTCAGCACGGTATAAGTCAAATTCATCACTGTTTTTCTTGATCTCAGATTAAATAGTGACCAGTTCTTCAGTTGTCATAGAGATAATGTTTTTTTCAGGAAGGGCTCCTTCTTGTACTGCGCTTTCTTGATCTGCCTGGCTTTCTCAAATTTCCGTTTTTCTTCTGGGATGAAGGCAGTCAGCATATGACTTTGGCCAGGGGTCAGCTTGAAATCATGCATAGGAGTGTTGGCGTCCTTGTGCCAGAGATCAATGTAATCGAGGATCAACTTGGGATCCAAAAGAAGAGGCACATTTGTGCCTTTGGCTCTAGCAGCCTTGAGTTGCCTGTCTCTGATGATTTCAGCAAGTTCCTCATCATCAGCTTCGTCTTCATCAGACTGCACTTGGAAGGCGACCTACTTCTTGTGAGGACTTGGGCGAGTGCCTCGTCCAGCAGTGGCCTTTGTCTTAAGCAGAGAGGGTCCAGTTAAAGAATTTGGTGCAGCTGAGGAACTAGCAGAAGCTCCTGAGGCAATAGAGATGCCTATTGTCCTTTGGCACGTGGTGAGATGCACAGGTGCTGAGGATTTGGACGGAGCAGCTGAGGACTTTGGCGGAGGAGCTGAGGACTTTGGAGGAGCTGGAGCAGCTTGAGGAGTTGGCCGTGAAGGCTTTGAAGAATCTGGCCGTGAGGGCATTGCTGAGGATGAAGCACTTAGCTTATGAGCAGGATTCTTTGCCATGGCCTTCTTTGGCTTGCTTGCAGAGGCCTCAGCAGTGGCAGCAAGAGCAGCAGAGTCTTCATTAAATTTCCTCACTGCTTCTCTTGCCTGCTTGGCTAACTTGGCCTGGTGCTTGGCCCATTCGTCAGGATAGTCCTCATCGCGCTTGAGGCTGGTTGGATCTGCCACTTGGCTAGGTGCCAACGGAGGTCTTGGGCATGGAGATTTAGAGCGAATTTCTTCATGTACTTGGGATTGACATACCTGAACTCCCTCCACTCCCTTGCCCATCTCCTCTCTATTCTTTGAATGCGCACCTTGCGCTGATTTTTGTCCTTTTTGCCACACCTGGCCTCATCAGGAGTGCAATAATCCTTGTATATGTCATCAGGGATCTCAAAGGCAGTATTGATTTCAGGCCTCTTTCCTCCTTTTTGTGGCTTCTTTCCGTCAGCCAATTTCTTCAGCTGAGGAATATGAACAACTGAATTTTCTGAAGAGGTGTGCAACTTTTCTTCGAGGAACGCTGCAAATGAGTTAAGTTGATCAGAACCTAGTGATTCAGCAGCGGACATGTGTACCTGTGAACAGATTATAGTTGCGTGGAATTTGGAGAGGTCATATGCGTTCTCAGATGGTTTTTCAAAAATAACAAGTTTGAGGAATTTGACCAGATGAGTCTTGAAGAATTTCACTAAGCGTTCTTTGTCTTAGGTTCCAGAGTTGTACAAATCAAAAATCCACACAATTGAGGAATCATGAAGAAAAATATTGCTTAGAGAAACGAATCAAGATTAGATGACATGTGAGGTGTTTTTGTGTGTGTGAGGATTTGAAGAAAAACACCTTTGAAGATTTGGTAGAAATCATTTGAATCAAAGAGCACGACGAACAGGACGAAGAACACGACGAACTAGAAGTGTAGATGTGAAGTTCGTCAGTTCAGATCTTCCACGCCCTAACTCGGCAGAGGAAGACAGCTACGGCGACGGCGGAGTGAAGAAATCCGCAGCCGGCGCGAGTACGACGGCGACGAAGTCGAGGCAGGGAAGCTCTTCCTCACCGGCGACGATGAAGTAGCGGCGGCGCTAGTGTTTGATAAGCTCGGGCTAGAGTGAGGTCGAGCGGAGTAAATGAAAAGTGAGGAAGGGGAGGGGTATTTATAGCCACGGTGAAAAACTGTTCGCCCGAAGAAATTGGACGAACGTGCGCCTGACCTTTCTCATTCGCTTGACATGTGTCACCCACGTACTGAGAGGTGGCGATCGTGGGTGAATAGATAAGTGTTTTCGTGGGATGCGGAACGGTTTGAGCGGCAAAGCCGAGAATTTAGATAAGATAAGTTAAATGTTCCGTTTGCAAATTCTTCAGCTGACAAGGACACAGTGAAGATTTTGAACGAGTTTCAAATAGAACACACATGAAGAATTTGTGAATAGATTGGGTTGAGTTTAGCATAGAGGGGGAAGGGTCCGATCACATTCACTTAGTAGAAAAGGCAACTTGAAGAAATAGCAATAAGTGAATGTTGTAGAGGACATAAACTCATATATATATATATATATGTATATATGTATATATATGTAGCCAATGAAGAAAAAATATGGAACAGTGAAGACAATGCAAAGTTGAAGAAAATGAACAACTGAGGAATGTCAAAAACCGAGGAAAAACTCAAATTGAAGATTTTCAACTCTTGGTGGTGGCGTGACCCACCGTATAAGAATGATGATTTCAGACACCGCGTACAATTGTTGGAGGGCTCTGAGAATCAAATTCTTCATTAATTTCTCACACTTAGAGTGTTAGTCTTCATTGATTGAAGAAAAATGTTTCTTCATGTGTTGCACATCTAAGTCATCAATTTTGCATAAGTGTTAGGATGAGTGTCCTTTTCAAAGAACATTCGAAGATTCTAAGATATTTAGCTCACACCGCAACTTGCTAAATCTCTTCTCATCAAAGGGCTTTGTGAAGATATCGGCTAGCTGTTCTTCAGTCTTCACATGCTCAATCGAAATGTCGCCCTTCAACACATGATCATGAAGAAAATGATGACAAATGTGAATGTGCTTTGTCTTCGAGTCCTGAACTGGGTTGTGAGCAATCTTGATGGCACTCTCATTGTCACAAAAGAGAGGCACATTCTTCACGTTGACGCCGTAGTCCTTGAGAGTTTGCTTCATCCATAGCAATTGAGCACAGCAAGAACCAGCAGCAATGTACTCAGCTTCAGCAGTAGACAGTGATACGTAGTTCTGTTTCTTCGAGGACCAACAAACCAAAGATCTTCCGAGGAAATGACATGTGCCAGATGTTGACTTGTGGTCCACACGATCACCAGCATAGTCAGAGTTTGAATATCCAATGAGATCAAAAGCCGAGCCCTTGGGGTACCATAATCCAAGTGTTGGTGTGTGAGCTAGATATCGAAGAATATGCTTCACAGCCTTATGTGTGATTGCTTCGGTGTAGCTTGAAATTGGGCACACATGCAAACACTAAGCATAATGTCTGGCCTAGATGCACATAGGTACAATAAAGAACCAATCATGGAACGGTATACCTTTTGATCGAAGTCAATACCATTTTCATCAGTGCATAGATGACCATTTGTGGACATTGGAATTTTGACGCCTCTGCAATCTTGCGTGCCGAATTTCCTCAATACGTCCTTGAGGTATTTCTCCTAAGATATGAATATGCCATTGCGCTGTTGAAGAATTTGAAGACCTAAGAAGAATTTCAATTCTCCCATCATAGACATTTCATATTCCTCTCTCATCATATAACCAAATTTGTCAGTGTAACGTTGGTCAGTACAGCCAAAGATAATATCATCAACATATATTTGGCACACAAACAATTCACCATCATAGGATTTAGTGAAAAGGGTAGGGTCAAGTGAACCGGGTTTGAAGCCTTTCTTCATGAGCAATTCCTTCAAAGTATCATACCACGCCCGAGGCACCTGCTTGAGGCCATAGAGGGCCTTATTGAGTCCGAAGACTTTGTCAGGATGCTTTGGATCTTCAAAACCTGGGGGTTGAGCAACATATACTTCTTCCTCAAGCTTACCATTGAGGAATGCACTTTTCACATCCATTTGATATAAAGTGATATCATGATGGTTAGCATAAGCAAGTAATATGCGAATAGCCTCAAGTCTAGCAACAGGTGCAAAGGTTTTATCGAAATCAATTCCTTCAACCTGTGTGTATCCTTGAGCTACAAGTCGTGCCTTATTCCTCACCACAAGGCCATTTTCATCTTGCTTGTTGAGGTAGATCCACTTTGTGCCAATGATATTGTGCTTGCGAGGATCTGGACGTTTGACCAGTTCCTAGACGTTCTTGAGCTCGAACTGATGTAATTCTTCTTACATAGCTTGAATCCACTCAGGCTCCAGAAATGCTTCATCTACCTTAGTGGGCTCTGTGATAGAGACAAAAGCAAAGTGCCCACGAAAGTCAGATAAATGTGAAGCTCTTGTGCGTGTGAGAGGACCTGGTGCTTCAATGTCATCGATGATTTTCTCAATCTGCACTTCATTTGCCACGCGATGGTGAGCGGGTTGTCGTCGAGGAATTTGATCAGCATTTTCTTCAGGTGCATTAGCTTGACGTTCTTCACGTTCTGGAATGAATTCTTCAGCAGTTTCTTCGGTAGGAATGACATCCTCAGTAGCCTTGAACTTGATAGTTTCCTCAGGTGCTGGTTCATCTATCATAGAAGGTAGGTGCTCTCTTTGCGAGCCATTAGTTTCATGGAACTGCACATCTACAGTTTCAACAACTTTGTGGTGAACGTTGTTGAAGACTCTGTAGGTGTGCGAGTCCTTTCCATAACCAAGCATAAAACCTTCATGTGCTTTCGGTGCAAATTTAGAGTTGTGATGAGGATCTCTAATCCAACACTTAGCACCAAAGACTTTGAAATAACTCACATTGGGTTTCTTGTCAGTGAGGAGTTCATAAGAAGTCTTCTTGAAGAATTTGTGAACATATACCCTGTTGATGATGTGGCAAGCAGTGTCAATTGCCTCAATCCAGAAACGACGAGGCGTCTTGTATTCATCAAGCATAGTGCGAGCCATCTCAACAAGAGTCCTGTTCTTGCGCTCCACGACGCCATTCTGTTGAGGAGTATAAGGAGCAGATAACTCATGAGTAATACCAAGTTCATCTAGATAGTCATTAAGACCAGAATTCTTGAACTCAGTTCCATTGTCACTCCTGATGTGCTTGATCTTCACACCAAAGTTGGTTTAAGCCCTCGAGGAAAATTGTTCGAAGACTTCCTGCACCTCATGTTTGTAAGTGACAATATGTACCCATGTGTAACAAGAGTATCATCAACAATAACAAAGCCATATAGAGATGCATCATTTGTAACTGCAGAATAATGGTTAGGACCAAAGAGATCCATATGAAGCAATTCAAATGGTCGAGTGGTAGTCATGATTGTCTTCGCTGGATGTCTGGCCTTGGTCATCTTTCTAGCTTCATAGGCTCTGCATAAGTGATCCTTGAGGAATTTGACATTCTCAATGTCAATGACATGCTTCTTCTTTGCAAGCGTGTGCAAATTCCTCATGCCTGCATGACCAAGTCGTCGATGCCATAACCAGCCTTCTCAAGCTTTTGCAAGTAGGCATACGGCTGGTTGTGGTCCTGTAGAGAAATCAACAATATACAAGTGTCCTCTTCTAAAGCCTTCTAAGACTTTGGAATTTTCAGTTTCCATGATCACAACACAACGATACTTGCCAAAGACAACAACCATATCAAGATCGCAAAGCATTGAGACAGACATGAGGTTGTATCCTAATGACTCGACAAGCATGACTTTGTCCATGTGTCGATCCTTTGAGATCGCATCCTTACCTAAACCCAATACCTGACTTTTACCTTTGTCAACAAAGATGATATGCTTCAGATGCGATGGAGATAAGGGAGCATCCATCAATAGATTCTTGTCACCAGTTATGTGATTTGTACATCCACTATCGAGGACCCACTCATTGGACTTGGGTTGATCATCCTGCAGATGAATTAGTGCAACTTACGAACTCATATACTTCATCAGTGAAGAATATGACATCAATTCATCAGATCAATTTCATCAAGTAATAGAACAGGTAAAGCAATATGAGGACGTGAGAAATGAAAGTTCATTTCATCATGATTAGCCTGCGTCCTTTCAGACAATATCAGGTCTCCAGGAAATTCTTCAGACATTTACGCACGTCTGGAGACCCGACCCTGCAGAAGAAATTAGTTCCTTTTCTTCACCACCCACATCTGAAGGGGTGGCAAAGAGTTCATCACTCTGTGAGCTCCATACAAGAAAGGTGGCATAGAAGCCAGTCGATTTTGTTTCACATAAGAGGAGTTAGGATAAGCATATGAATAAGCAGAGAAATTCTTTGAGGACTTATGAACATAATGGTTTGAAGAATAATGCACATATTCATAGCCCTTAGCTCTTCCCTGCGAAATAGATGTGTTAGCATGATGATGTTCATATGACTTGGATCCATATGAAGAATTTGGTCCATATGAAGAATTTGATCTGGGGTTCCTATTCTTCACAGGTGGTGTCATGAGGACATTCACCTGATGACTTTCAAGGCATCTTTTGGGAACCCAGATTTTCTTCATAGGGGAACCGTTCCTGCAGTTAGTGCCAACATATCTAGCAAATACTTCACCATTCTGATTTTTGAACAGTTTATAGTTGGAGTCAAATGACTCATCAGCAGAATGAGGAGAATCACATGTAAAGCCAGATAAATTAGATGGATCAACTGGAGGTCCCTTTGCAGCAACCCATGAGGTTTTGGGGTACTGCTCAGGCTTCCAATAGGTTCCATCAGCATTGATTTTCCTCTCAAAGGCAATACCCTCTTTCCTAGGGTTCCTGTTGAGGATCTGCTTTTTAAGCACATCACAAAGAGTCTGAAGCGCTTTGAGGCTTTTGTAGATGCCTGTTATGTACAATTCCTTCAGCCCTGCATCATCACTGATACTAGCAATGTCCTGAGATGAGGAATTAGTGATAGCAGAGACAGGTGAAGAATTTGTAACATTAGAAGCATTTGAACATTCAGGTGAAGAATTAGTAGATTCACGTTCAATGCACTTCAAACATGGAGGAACAAATTCTTCCTGAGCAGCACTGATTTGTTGAGCAAGTAATGAATCGCGCTCCTTCTGAAGATCTTCATATCTCACTCTTAGCTTTTCAAGATCTTGCTTTCTTTGAAGAAATTCATAAGATAGCTTCTCATGATTAGATAAGAGAGTGTTATGATGACCATGAAGGTTGTCAAACCTATACTGAAGTCTCTGAATATTTTCAGTCAAGGTTTTAGTGCGATCCATTTCTTCACCCAACATACCATCACTTTTGTCTAGCATGTTTTGAACCTTTTCAAAAGCCTTTTGTTGTTTCACAGCAATCTTAGCAAGTTTAGAGTAGCTGGGCTTGAGGTTTTCATCAGACTCATTCTCAGTTGATTCAGAGGAGGTATATTTGAGTACCTTGGCACCCTTTGCCATGAAGCAATAGGTGGGAGCGTAGTCATCATTGCCTTCATCAGCCTTGTTGGTGAAGTCATTTTCTTCAGAGTTGAAGATAGACTTGCCGACGAATGCCGTAGCGAGGGCTAGGCTCGCCACACCGGATTCGGACTCCTCAGATGCCTCCTCTTCCTCATTTTCTTTAGATTCGGCCTCAGAGTCCATTTCCTTGCCAATGAATGCCCGAGCCTTCTTGGAGCTGCTCTTCTTGTGAGATGAAGACTTTGAGGATTTTGATGAGGAAGACTTTGAGAATTTCTTCTTCTTCTTCGCATCATCAGAACTGTAATCCTTGTATTTCTTCTTCTTTGATTCCTTTAACCATTGAGGACAATCTTGAATGTAGTGACCAGGTTTCTTGCATTTGTGGCAAAGCCTCTTCTTGTAGTCACTGGATGAGGAATCATTGCTCCTTGAGGGTTTTCCAAACCGACCATGTCTTGAGAACTTCTGGAATTTCTTCACGAGCAGTGCTAGTTCATGGCTCAGTTCTTCAGGATCACCAAGGCTACTGCCAGAATCTTCATCTTCAGACTCAGAAACTGCCTTGGCCTTCAGGGCACATGATCTGCCATAGCTCGAACCATAGAGATCTCTCTTTTCAGCAAGCTGGAACTCATGAGTATTTAGCCTCTCGAGGATATCAGCGGGATCAAGTGACTTGTAGTCAGCACGCTCTTGTATCATCAGTGCCATAGTATCAAATGAGGAATCAAGCGATCTCAGCAATTTCTTCACCACCTCATGGTCGGTGATGTCAGTGGCACCAAGTGCTTGAAGCTCATTTGAGATGTCAGTGAGGTGATCGACGGTTTGTTGAACATTTTCATTGTCGAGTCTTTTGAAGCGGTTGAAGATATTGCGAAGAACGTCAACTCGAGAGTCACGCTGTGTTGAGACTCCTTCATTCACCTTGGACAGCCTATCTCAGATTAGCTTAGCAGTTTCCAATGCACTAACTCTTCCATACTGCCCTTTGCTCAGATGGCCACATATGATGTTCTTCTCTTAAGAATGGAGTTGCTTGAATCTCTTCACATCAGCAGCATTCAGAGAAGGTGTGACTGAGGGAACACCATTTTCCACAACATACCAGAGATCATTATCAATTGCCTCAAGATGCATTCGCATCTTATTCTTCCAGTAGGGATAGTCCATCCCATCGAAGGTAGGACACCCATCAGAGACCTTGGTCATACCTATGGTTGACATAACTAAAACTCCAAGCGGTAAACCAAAATCACACAGAACAAGGGAGTACCTTGCTCTGATACCATTTGAAAGTGCGTTATATCGACTAGAGGGGGGTGAATAGGTGATTTTTATGAATTCTTCATAGAGGAATTTGTAGGTGAGGAAATTCCTTAGCAAATAACTACTTGCAGCGGAATAAGTACTCAGAAGTAAACATAACATAACACAAGCATGGTCATCATGATGAGATGAAGACAAGGACAGAGTACAGAAAGCGTAAACACATGATAACACAGGATGAAGACAACAGACTGAAGAAATTGAACTGAGGAAATTGAGAAAGTCTTCAGTCAATGTCTTCAATCAGATATGAACAAACGCACAACACAGTAATGAGGAAATGAAAGAGTTGAGGAAATAGAACCAGTAAGCTTGGTGAAGACAATGATTTGGTAGACCAGTTCCAACTGCTGTCTCAGTTGTACGTCTGGTTGGAGCGGCTAGGTATTTAAACCTGAGGACACACAGTCCCGGACACACAGTCCTCACCGTATTCTCCTTGAGCTAAGGTCACACAGACCTCGCCCAATCACTCGTGGTAAGTCTTCAGGTGACTTCCAAACCTTCACAAACTCGGTCACTCGGCGATCCACAATTCCTCTTGGATGCTCTAGACCATGACGCCTAACCGTCTGGAAGAAGCACAGTCTTCAAAGGTAACAAGCATCGGATCCACGCAGGATCAATCTCTTCAGTGATGCTCAATCACTTTGGGTTTGTATGTGTTTGGGTTTAGGTTTTCCTCACTTGATGATTTTCGCTCAAAGTCCTCGGAGGATGGGATGCTCTCAAATGACAACTGTCAGTTTCTCTCGCAGCAGCCAACCAGCTAGTGGTTTTAGGGGCGGCTATTTATAGCCTAGGGAGCAGCCCGACATGATAAGACATAAATGCCCTTCAATGATATGACCGTTAGGTGGGTAGATATTTTGGGACAGCTGGCGCATAGCACACCAACGGTCGGATATTTGAGGCTCAAATTCCTCAGGGCTATCATGTTCCTCACTTGTAGGCAATCCGCACTAGCGAATTCCTAACTCCCCAGTCAGAACAAATTCATCAGAGACCAGAAGAACTTCGTCTCTGTCACTAAAGAAATTTGACTGAACTGTATGAGATTTCCAATGGCTTCACTCGAAGGGATTGGTAGGTGTAGGATTTCGAGTTGAGCATCACTTGGAAATTTTTCCTTAGTATTTCCTCGACCCCCTTTTAACAGTACAGTGTTTCCTATGACTCAAGAAAGAGAAAATGAAACTACAAAAACAAAAGTCTTCGCGCTTCATGTTCCTCGAATGAATACCTAGTCTTCAAGGTCACACCAATTTCTTCACATTCAAAGTCTTCAGAAATCCAAAGTCTTCAATCGAAGAACTTCATTTTTAGGGGTCGACTTTCTCCGTAAATATCAAACTCCTCATAGACTTATAGACATGTGTACACTCATAAACACATTAGTCCCTTAACCTATAAGTCTTCAATACAACAAAATCACTATTGGGCACTAGATGCACTTACATCATACACCCTGGAAACATCATATACGGAGCCAAAACCCTATTTCCATCGCCGCAACCTTCTGTACCCATGAGATCCCATCTTGGGGCCTTTTCCGGCGCTCCGTCGGAGGGGGCATTGATCACAGAGGGCTTCTACATCAACACCATAGCCTCTCCGATGATGTGTGAGTAGTTTACCTCAGACCTTCGGGTCCATAGTTATTAGCTAGATGGCTTCTTCTCTCTCTCTGGATCTCAATACAAAGTTCTTCTCGATTCTATTGGAGATCTATTCGATGTAACTCTTCGTTTTGCGGTGTGTTTGTCGAGATCCGATGAATTGTGGGTTTAGGATGAAGATTAACTATGAACAATATTTGAATATCCTCTGAATTCTTTTGTGTATGATTGGTTATCTTTGCAAGTCTCTTCGAATTATCAGTTTGGTTTGGCCTACTAGATTGATCTTTCTTGCAATGGGAGAAGTGCTTAGCTTTGGGTTCAATCTTGCAGTGCTCGATCCTAGTGACAGTAGGGGAAACGACATGTATTGTATTGTTGCCATCGAGGATAAAAAGATGGGATTTATATCATATTGCATGAGTTTATCCCTCCACATCATGTCACTTGCTTAAAGCATTACTCTGTTCTTATGAACTTAATACTCTAGATGCATGCTGGATAGCGGTCGATGTCTGGAGTAATTGTAGCGACCAGACCTCAAATGGTCTGTGCTGCTGTGCACCAGTGTCATCCCTGGATCAGTAATGCTGACACGCATAATACAAATGGAGGATTTATAACAGAGTAGCAATCACACACTTATTACATCGAATATTTCCAAAGAGAATAAGTATGATAAATATGGCTTAAGGCCATCTAATATGATAACAGCGGAAGACTTGGAAGATAAGTGAGTCCATCAATTCCAGCGGCATCACTGAGTATAAGACCACGACCTAAAGCACCTTACTCGTCGTCTGAAAAGTCTGCAACATGAAACGTTGCAGCCCGAAAAACGGGTCAGCACATGGAATATGCTGGCAAAATAAGCCATAGAGAATAATGAACATGATAATGCTATACTACATGCATATATGGCTGGTGGAAAGCTCTATGGTTAAAGTTTTTGCGAAAAGCCAATTTTTCCCTACTACAAATGAATAAATTTTATTTAACTATCATGGTGGTTGTTGAACATTGAGATGGTTGACAGTATCTCAATCCCAATTAAGTGTCATCATTAACCCAACAAAATTAATTAAAAGTAACATGGTGATGAGATTCACATGATAATCCAAGTACTAGATACTCAAGTTGTCCATCACCGGGGACACGGCTAACCATGATTAGTTTGTACACTCTGCAGAGGTTTGCGCACTTTTCCCCACAAGACTCGATCTCCTCCGTTGGATTACTCGCACTGCATGGTGTTTGAGTAACGGATGACCGAGACACAGTCTTTCAGAAGTGTTTGCACCTTACGTATGGGTAGACAGTTACACCTACTTTCCCCTACATCTGCTAGTCTACCACTGTAAGAGTTCTCACTACTTAGTCAACTATGCTAGAGCCCATAATAGCTTATGGCTGCACACGGAAGTTTCTAGCATGAATAATCTTATGATCCCTTTGAGCCTGGGTGGCGGTCCAAAAGAAAAACAGGCAATCCTGGAATACCCAGGTACCTCAATCCACCCAGATGTGAGTTTTAGTTGCCACCTTAAGTAAACCATTATTAACAATCTCACATCTGTCATGAATATCACTCAGACCCAATCCACGTCTACGAGCATAGCATGGCAATATAATAGCAACGTAGAAGTAACTCCCAAGGGTTTGATAAATAAAACAGGTAGTAGGTACTACCTCAACTACTTCCCAATACCCACAATTTAATTAGATCCTAATCATGCAATGTTTGAGGATTGATCTAATGCAATGAAAACTAGGTATGGAAAAAGGTATGATCAAAGTGTTACTTGGCTTGCTGATGATCCGCGAAACCTAGCGATTCGAAGTAACAAGCGGCACACTCCGGGTACTCTATCGCAAACAAACAAGCAAACAATAAGTACTCATATAATGCACAGGTAAAACTCGAAAGAAAGATACAACCAGAAAGTTCAACTTAAGAACTCCGGTTTGCAAAAAGAATCAACTCGAACGAAGCAACGAAAGTCAAACGGCGAAAGAAACAAGCTTCGTTTACTAATCTGGATCTAGGTCAAATTTTACAGTAGCAAAAACTTGTTTGAGTAGGTTAAACGGAAAGAGAATTTCGGGACGAAACTCTAGCCGCTTGAATCGCCTGATTCCGATAAACGAGCGAAAAGTTAAGCGAAAACGAAGATCCGATCAGAAATCGAGATCTGAAATAATCGTGAAAAATCCAACGAAAAAGAAAAACTGACGAACGGTTAAAGAACGGACGTTCGTTAACAGAGAAAATCCGACGAACGTGTTCGTTAAAACGAACGGGTCGGTGAACGTTCTCTAAATGATAAAACCGAAGAAATAAACCGATCTAGGGTTTTTTTTAACGAACGGTTTTTTTTTAACATTCCACCGAAAAATTCATAGAAACATAAATAAAAATCCAAAAAAGATAAAACAAATTTTCCCCGTCTAGTTAAAATAATTAGAACAGGGTGAACATTGTTTTTACACAAAAATGCAGTTTTGAAAACATGCAATTTTTTTAATGCAATTAAATTGCAAATAAAATCCAAATAAACTCCAATATATGATTTTAATATTTTTCCTCCAATATTTCAATTGTTTTGGAGAAGTCATATTTTCTCCTCTCATTTATTTTTAAAATGAAATATTTTTCCGGAGAGAAAATAATTAAAACCAAAATCCTCGTTTATTATTTGATAAAATCAAATATGAAAAATCGAGAAAATCCCCAACTCTCTGTGAGGGTCCTTGAGTTGCTTAGGATTTATCGAGGATTTTTCAAAATGCAACAAAATATGTTATGCAAAGATGATCTATGTATAACATTCCAAATTGAAAATTTGGGATGTCACAAACCTACCCCCCTTAAGATGAGTCTCGCCCTCGAGATTCGGGTTGGCTAGAAAACAGGTGGGTGTGGTCCTTCCATAGATCTTCCTCTCGCTCCCAGGTGGGTTCATCTTCCGTGTGGTGACTCCACTGGACTTTGCATAACTGGATAACCTTACTGCGGGTGACTCGGCTGGCATACTCAAGAATCTTAACTGATTTCTCCTCATAGGTCAAATCACTTTCCAGCTGAATCGCTTCCAGCGGCACAGTATCTCTCAGTGGTATCTCAGCCATCTCTGCGTGGCACTTCTTCAACTCGGAAACGTGAAATACATCATGAACTCCTGACAATCCTTCAGGCAATTCCAGCTTGTAGGCAACTTCTCCCATATGTTCAAAAACTCTGTATGGTCCGATAAAACGGGGCGCTAGCTTTCCCTTAACTCCAAAGCGCTTCACTCCTCGAAGTGGTGATACTCGAAGATAAACTCTGTCTCCGACTTCGTGAATTGTCTCCTTTTGTTTAGAATCAGCATAACTCTTCTGTCTGGACTGGGCTACCTTGAGCCTATCGCGAATCAGCCTCACTTTCTGTTCAGACTCCTTAATCAAATCTGGTCCAAACAACTGACGGTCTCCAACCTCGTCCCATAACAACGGTGTTCTACACCTTCTTCCGTACAAAGCTTCGAAAGGGGCCATCTTCAAACTGGTTTGATAACTGTTGTTGTAAGAAAATTCTACATATGGCAAATTGTCGTCCCAACTAGATCCATAATCTAGTGCACAAGCTCTCAACATGTCCTCCAAAATCTGATTGACTCTCTCGGTCTGTCCATCGGTCTGTGGGTGAAAGGCTGTACTAAATTCTAGCCTGGTTCCCAATGTTTCATGTAACTGCTTCCAAAACTTCGAGGTAAACTGGGTTCCTCTGTCTGATACAATGGTCCTCGGAACTCCATGCAAACATACTATCCTGGTCATTTATATCTTCGCCAACTTAGCACTGGTGTAAGTGGTCTTCACTGGAATGAAATGAGCCACTTTCGTCAAACGGTCGACTACAACCCATATTGAGTCATAGCCTGAACGAGTCCTGGGTAATCCTGTGATAAAATCCATGCCTATTTTATCCCACTTCCATTCGGGTATCGGCAATGGTTGTAGCAATCCTGCTGGCTTCTGATGCTCTGCCTTCACTCTCTGACATACATCACAAACTGCTACATATTCAGCAATATCCTTCTTCATTCCGGTCCACCAGAAAGTATTTTTCAGATCCAAATACATCTTGGTATTTCCTGGGTGAATCGAGTACGGTGAATCATGGGCTTCTTGCAAAATCAACTTCCTGATCTCCGGAACTTTTGGCACATACACGCGGTCCTCAAACCATAAGGTATCGTGCTCATCCTCACGAAATCCCTTGGCTTTTCCTTTGCTCATCTTCTCCTTTATCATCTCAATCTCCTTGTCTGTCTTCTGAGCTTCTCTGATCCTTTCCATCAAGGTAGACTGAATCTCCAGTGTCGCTAAATAGCCTCTGGGGACTATTTCCAAACATAGTTCACGAAGGTCCTCGGCTAACTCCTGAGGTAACTCTCCTGTCATGAGGGTGTTGACATGACTCTTGCGGCTCAACGCGTCTGCTACTACGTTAGCCTTTCCCTGGGTGATAATGCAATCTCATATCATAGTCCTTTATGAGCTCCAACCATCTCCTCTGTCTGAGATTTAACTCCTTTTGCGTGAAAATATACTTCAAACTCTTGTGATCCGTATACACCTCACAATGGTTTCTGATGAGAAATGTCTCCATGTCTTCAACGCATGCACCACGGCTGCTAACTCCAAATCATGTGTAGCATAATTTTTCTCATGGGGTTTAAGTTGTCGTGAAGCATATGACACAACTCTTCCTTCCTGCATAAGCACTGCTCCAAGTCCTCGACGAGAAGCGTCGCAATAAACTTCATAATCCTTGCGTTGATCTGGTAGAATCAACACGGGTGATGTAACCAATCGTTTCTTCAACTCCTGGAAACTAGCTTCACAATCCTCAGTCCAATTGAATTTGGTGTCCTTCTTCAAGAGCTCCGTCATAGGCTTAGCAATCTTCGAGAAATTCTCGATGAACCTCCAGTAGTATCCTGCAAGTCCAAGAAAACTACGGATCTCTCCAACTGACGTGTGTGATTCCCAACTTGTCACTGTGTCAACTTTGGCAGGGTCTACTACTACTCCTTCTCCAGAAATAACATGCCCGAGGAATCCAACTTCCTTCAGCCAAAATTCACATTTGCTGAACTTGGCATATAACTGATGTTCTCTGAGCTTCTCAAGTACCAATCGCAAATGCTCCTCATGCTCTTCCTCATTCTTGGAAAAGACTAAAATATCGTCAATGAACACCACGACGAACTTATCCAAAAACTCCATAAACACTTTGTTCATCAGGTTCATGAAATAGGCAGGTGCGTTAGTCAGTCCGAATGACATAACGGTATACTCATACAGTCCATACCTGGTGGTAAAAGCCGTCTTAGGTATATCCTGCTCTCGAATCTTTAACAGATGGTATCCTGATCGTAGATCGATCTTGGAAAATACTTTAGCTCCTTGTAGGCGGTCAAACAGATCATTGATCATCTGAAGTGGGTACTTGTTTTTGATGGTCACTTCATTCAATCCACGGTAATGAACAACCATCCTCAACGATCCATCTTTCTTCTCCACTAGGAGTACCGGTGATCCCCAAGGTGACGAACTTGGGCGAATATAGCCTTTATCCAGTAACTCCTTGTTCTGCTTGTTAATTTCCTCCAAATCTTTTGCGGGCATCCTGTACGGTCTCTTAGATATTGGCCCTGTGCCTGGCAAAAGTTCAATCAAAAACTCAATGTCTCTATCTGGTGGCATGCCTGGCAACTCTTCTGGAAATACATCCAGGTAATCCTTCACCACTGGTACTTCCTCCTGTACAACTCTTGATAAGGAATTCACTTGAGTCCTCTTCGGCATATGCCGGGATACATACTTGATCCTTTTTCCTTCTGGGGTGGTAAGCAAAATCGACTTACTGGCGCAATCGATGTTTCCTCCATACATCGATAGCCAATCCATTCCCAAAATCACATCCAAACCTTGCGACTCCAAAATTATTAGGTCTGAGGGGAAAACATGCCTACCAATGGCCAAAGGCATCTGAAAACAACGTTGGCTTGCCATATACTCTGCTCTTGGCGAGGTTACTAACATAGGTGTTCTGAGAACTTTGGTGGGCAACTTAAACTTATCCACAAATCCCCTTGATATGTATGAAGGCGATGCACCAGTATCGAAAAGAACGATTGCAGTAAATGACTTAACCAAAAACTTACCTATTACTGCATCAGGTTGTGCTTCAACCTCCTCCACGCTCACGTGGTTCACATGTCCTTTGTTGAATGGGTTCGGCTTCTTCCCCGAGCTTCCATTGCCATTTCCATTCTGGGCTTCAGGACATTCATTGGCATAATGTCCAGTCTTCTGGCACTTAAAGCAAGTGACTTGGCTCACGTCCCTCTTGGCTGGGGTAGATGGGTTGGTGCGGTTCTGTCCGTTGCTTCCTCCATTCCCATTACCATTCTTAGAGCCATTATGGTTGTGCGAACTACCTCCTCCATGGGTATGCTGAAACTGTCCTCCCGGTTTCGGGGCAAATCGTGGCTTCTGCTGAGCTCCAGAGTTATACGTCCCTTGTCCATACTTCCTCTTACGGTTTTCAATCTGCTGCTGCTTCCCTTCAATCATGAGAGCTCTATCTACCAACTCCTGGTAGTTGTTGAAAGTTTCTACCATCAACTGCATACTCAGTTCATCATTTAGTCCTTCCAAAAATTTCTCCTTCTTGGTTGCATCTGTAGCAACGTCATCTGGTGCATAACGTGCTAACTTACTGAAATCCTCCACATACTGGCCTACGGTGCGTCCTCCTTGGCGTAGGTTGCGAAACTCACGCTTCTTCATAGCCATAGCTCCTGCTGAAACATGAGCTGTACGGAAAGCTTGCTGAAACTGGTCCCATGTGACAGTGTCAATAGGGTGTGTGGTGGTGTAATTCTCCCACCATAATGCTGCGGGTCCATCAAGCTGATGTGCGGCAAAACGCACTCTTTCCGCATCTGTGCATCCTGAAGTGGTCAACTCCCTTCCAACTTTGTGGAGCCAATCATCTGCAACAATCGGCTCAGTGCTACTGGAAAACACCGGCGGGTTTAGCCTCAAGAAACGGGCTAAGTGATCAACAGGTGGTGGTGGCGGTGGGTTGTTGTTGTTGTTGTTGTTGCCTTGGTTCTGCACTAACACTTGCATCAGGGCATTCTGTTGCTGGATCAAGTGGGTGATCTCTGGTGGGAAAACAAATCCGGTGTCGCGTCTCGGAGGCATCTGATGGGTTAGAAAAGATGAGAGTTAAGAATAGAATGAGGTCTAGAGAGAAAACACTACCCATATGCTCATGAGACAAATACAATCAATATCACTCAATCAATTCAAACAAGGCATACAATCGATCTAGCTAGCGTTACAAAGTGCTCGAACTATAGTATTAAATGGGGGAAAACTACTACTGATATGGTGGTCTACTAGAAACTCTAATCAGTTGAAGACTCCATGATGTCTGCTCCAGCTTCATCAACAAAGTAATCTTCACTTGGTTCCGAGTCGGTGTCGTCGATGATGATGTAGTTATCCGGGCAAGTGCATTCGTCATCTTTTGCTTTAGGCACTGGATTTCCCATGAATACTCCAATCTTCTTCTCCAGGTCATCATTCTTCCCCACTAGTGCGACGATTTCCTCCAAATAATCCTCGCGTGTAGCCTTGAGTTCTTCCTCCAGCTCCTTGATCTTCGTCAATGCCTTCTTCAGTTCTTCTTTGTCTGAGCACATCTGGTTCTCCTGGCGACGAATGTGTTAGTTTTGCTCCTGGATGAAAGCTGCAATTGATCCATCCTTCTTGGTTCTGATCATCTCCCATTGCTCGTCTCGGCGTCCACAAATCTGATAAATAGTATTCTTAAGCTCCCTATGGTAGACTTCTCCAATGCGTCCCATAGCGATGTGAGCGGCCATGCTCTTCCCTAAACTCCAGGTTGGTGCTTCGAAAACCAATCTTACGGGTTCAGTAACTGGCACAAACGTCCTTCCTGGGATGTGAACTTGAATCTTCCATCTCTCCTCTTCGGGTAATGTGGCGTTGTAGGTTCCGGTGATGCTTGGTATTCCTATGTTCAAATACTTGGTGACTTCCTTCAAGTGTCGACCAAAAGGCGTGTCTTCATCTAGTTGCATGAACTTGCTCCTTGCATCCGCCATTCCTAAAAGAGTGGAAAGTGGAGAGGGGTCAGAAATGAGAAGAGAAAAGCTTTCTAGGGCTTAAGCTTAGTGGTCGTGTCCTACAGTCAGCGTGTGCTCTGATACCAACTTTGTAGCGACCAGACCTCAAATGGTCTGTGCTGCTGTGCACCAGTGTCATCCCTAGATCAGTAATGCTGACAGCACAGTACAAATGGAGGATTTATAACAGAGTAGCAATCACACACTTATTACATCGAATATCTCCAAAGAGAATAAGTATGATAAATATGGCTTAAGGCCATCTAATACGATAACAGCGGAAGACTCGGAAGATAAGTGAGTCCATCAACTCCAGCGGCATCACTGAGTATAAGACCACGACCTAAAGCACCTTACTCGTCGTCTGAAAAGTATGCAACATGAAACATTGCAGCCCGAAAAACGGGTCAGCACATGGAATATGCTGGCAAAATAACACATAGAGAATAATGAACATGATAATGCTATACTACATGCATATATGGCTGGTGGAAAGCTCTATGGTTAAAGTTTTTGTGAAAAGCCAATTTTTCCCTACTACAAAGGAATAAATTTTATTTACCTATCATGGTGGTTGTTGAACATTGAGATTGTTGACAGCATCTCAATCCCAATTAAGTGTCATCATTAACCCAACAAAATTAATTAAAAGTAACATGGTGATGACATTCACATGATAATCCAAGTACTAGATACTCAAGTTGTCCATAACCGGGGACACGGCTAACCATGATTAGTTTGTACACTCTGCAGAGGTTTTCGCACTCTTCCCCACAAGACTCGATCTCCTCCGTTGGATTACTCGCACTACATGGTGTTTGAGTAACGGATGACCGAGACACAGTCTTTCAGAAGTGTTTGCACCTTACGTATGGGTAGACAGTTACACCTACTTTCCCCTACATCTGCTAGTCTACCACTATAAGAGTTCACACTACTTAGTCAACTATGCTAGAGCCCATAATAGCTTGTGGCTGCACACGGAAGTTTCTAGCATGAATAATCTTATGATCCCTTTGAGCCTGGGTGGCGGTCCAAAAGAAAAACAGGCAATCCTGGAATACCCAGGTACCTCAATCCACCCATATGTGAGTTTTAGTTGCCACCTTAAGTAAACCATTATTAACAATCTCACATCTGTCATGAATATCACTTAGACCCAATCCACGTCTACGAGCATAGCATGGCAATATAATAGCAACGTAGAAGTAACTCCCAAGGGTTTGATAAATAAAACAGGTAATAGGTACTACCTCAACTACTTCCCAATACCCACAATTTAATTAGATCCTAATCATGCAATGTTTGAGGATTGATCTAATGCAATGAAAACTGGGTATGGAAAAAGGTATGATCAAAGTGTTACTTGCCTTGCTGATGATCCGCGAAACCTAGCGATTCGAAGTAACAAGCGGCGCACTCCGGGTACTCTATCGCAAACAAACAAGCAAACAATAAGTACTCATCTAATGCATAGGTAAAACTCGAATGAAAGATCCAACCAGAAAGTTCAACTTAAGTACTCCGGTTTGCAAAAAGAATCAACTCGAACGAAGCAACGAAAGTCAAACGGCGAAAGAAACAAGCTTCGTTTACTAATCTGGATCTAGGTCACATTTTACAGTAGCAAAAACTTGTTTGAGTACGTTAAACGGAAAGAGAATTTCGAGAAGAACCTCTAGGCGCTTGAATCGCCTGATTCCGATAAACGAGCGAAAAGTTAAGCGAAAACGAAGATCCGATCAGAAATCGAGATCTGAAATAATCGTGAAAAATCCAACGAAAAAGAAAAACTGACGAACGGTTAAAGAACGGACGTTCGTTAATAGAGAAAATCTGACGAACGCGTTCGTTAAAACGAACGGGTCGGTGAACGTTCTCTAAATGATAAAACCGAACAAATAAACCGATCTAGGGTTTTTTTTTTAAAAACGAACGGTTTTTTTTAACATTCCGCCGAGAAGTTTATAGAAAAATAAATAAAAATCCAAAAAAGTTAAAACAAAATTTCCCCGTCTAGTTAAAATAATTAGAACAGGGTGAACATTTTTTTACACAAAAATGCAGTTTTGAAAACATGCAATTTTTTTAATGCCATTAAATTGCAAATAAAATCCAAATAAACTCCAATATATGATTTTAATATTTTTCCTCCAATATTTCAATTGTTTTGGAGAAGTCATATTTTCTCCTCTCATTTATTTTTAAAATGAAATATTTTTCCGGAGAGAAAATAATTAAAACCAAAATCCTCGTTTTATTATTTGATAAAATCAAATATGAAAAATCGAGAAAATCCCCAACTCTCTCTGAGGGTCCTTGAGTTGCTTAGGATTTATCGAGGATTTTTCAAAATGCAACAAAATATGTTATGCAAAGATGATCTATGTATAACATTCCAAATTGAAAATTTGGGATGTTAAAGTAATAGTAGTAGATGCAGGCAGGAGTCGGTCTACTTGTCACGGACGTGATGCCTATATACATGATCATACCTAGATATTCTCATAACTATCCTCAATTCTATCAATTGCTCGACAGTAATTCGTTTACCCACCGTAATACTTATGCTATCTTGAGAGAATCCACTAGTGAAACCTATGGCCCCCGGGTCTATTTTCTATCATATTAATCTCCCGTCAACAAGCTATTTCTTTTGCCGTTTATTTTGCTTTCTTTACTTTTAGTATTTATCATAAAAATACCAAAAATATTATCTTATCATCTCTATCAGATCTTACTTTTGCAAGTGGCCATGAAGGGATTGACAACCCCTTTATCACGTTGGTTGCAAGGTTCTTATTTGTTTGTGTAGGTGCGTGGGACTCGAGCGTGGTCTCCTACTGGATTGATACCTTCGTTCTCAAAAACTGAGGGAAATACTTAAGCTACTTTACTACATCACCCTTTCCTCTTCAAGGGAAAACCAACTTAGTGCTCAAGAGGTAGCAGTGGACCAGCATCCCATTTGCTGGGCGGGCCAACCAACAGAAACCAGCACTCGATTTTTCATCAAGCCCCAAAAACAACGTAGTACTATGTTTTTTTAGGCCAAAAACATTACGGCAGGGGTTGAGTGGGGGAGGGAGGAAGACATAGCAAAAAGATTAAAAAGAGTTGATGCGCAGTTGCTACCCTAACAAAGAAGGTGCAATTCTTCTCGGGAAGAAGGTGTGCCGTTGACACCCACACGTCAAAATCCGACAGTAGACATACTAACAAGTTCACACACAAGTACAACAGAAAAGGTAAACATTCGTATCAAACTCAGGTTCACAGGACACGTTCATATTCATAGCCAACATTCACAATCAACAACTCAAAAGATTCATATATACACAAGTTCAGCATGTCTTTGCATCCAAATGATTGATAGATCACACGACAATATTCATAGATAATTCACAAAAAGATTCAGGTATACACATGTTCAGTATGTTTATGCATCCAAATGATTGAGATCATAGCCAATATCGTCCATCGACGAACTTTAATTACCTAGGGTATAGACTGGTAAATGGTGTTCAGTCGGAGGTACTTTTTGCTAAAATTAATGCATGTACGAGTAAACTTTCGAGTACATAAGAGGCAGCACAGACAATCTAAACTTTGCTTGTAGGTTTGTCCTAAAATAGTGGCCTTGTGCCGAGGGAGGTTTGAGCAACCTGGCTACTACTTTCATCCAACTAGTTTACTGGCTCATCTTGGTCCTGTAACTCGCCAAAATTCTATATTGCATACAAGAAAGGAGGTGGTTGAGAAAATGAACCACCCAAATTTTTTGTGTAGTTCAACTGAAATGGAGGATCCCTGGCGTGCAGATTGATCAAGTGCCAGATGAATATACGCGTCAACCAACTTGTCTGGAATCTTTAGACTCCATGCCATACAGTTCGCTACCATATGTGTCGATAACCAAAAGGCACAAGTTGGGACCAAAGACTGGACTATGTTTTTCTGGGCTATGCACCAAGCAATATTTTTGGCGTTCACTCTCCTAATACTTGGAGTTTGACAACTGGTTGACGCCGGTTGATACTCGAATGAATATAGGCACTTATTCTTGTCAACATCGATGCTTGTTTGAGACAACTTTGGAGTACATAGTAGCATCATAAGTATCTGTCCATCAGATCTTTTTGTGCAGTTCTACTGAAATCACCCAATGTAATGATTTGCCTACAAGTTCAGGCTCCAAGTTACTCCTTTATAAAATCGGCAAACAATAGCACAATACCAAATTACTAATACATATGAAAAGCACAATAATCAGGATAAAGACCAGTACCAACCTGTGCGAGGTAGCATATCAATTACTATTTTGTTTGACTGGAAGCTGAGATAAGTGAAGCAACTAACAGCAAAGGAAGGAAGCAAGCCCAGATTAGCGACTAACGGGAAAGGAAGGAAGCTGCCAAGGCAATGAAGCACCCAAAGTTTTTGTGCAGTTCCACCAAAATCGAGCATCCCTGTTGGCACATATATTGAGAGAGTGAGATTACTGTAATAGTGGGACTAGTTGATGAAACATACACTAACAAATAGAAGAACCCTCATTATGTTAATGGGTAAAGTTAGCAACATAGTAGTCTTGCTTAAAGAGAGGTATTAGTTTATTTAATCAGTGCTAATTAGCTCACACTCAAAGCATTGACATGTATCATAGGTTGCAAAACTTTAACGTGCAAAGATAAAGGAGTTTCTCATGACAGTAGCACGATACAAATAGAGATGACAGCAAACTAATATGGATGAAGGCCTTAGGCCGGTACCAACCTGCAAAAAAGCTTATTCATGTAGTCCCAGAAGAGATTATAAAGCACTCACTGGAATCACTCAATAGTATATATTTTTGTGCACTTCAAATGTATGGTTGAAATCACTCTTGTTTACTAGTGCTGAGATTATATCAAAAGATTATCAAGAACTTCCAGCAGAGTTAAAGCACTGGCTGGGATACAGTTCATTGTACTGTCTTGTGTAGTTCCACTAACATGTATGATTGGCACAACATGATCCCTGTTTGCACAAGTAGGAACAAGGTGAAACCTTCATTAGCTTAGTGAGAAAGGATAGAAATACATTAGCATATTACTCTAATAGTAGCATCAAATTCATGATGGAGAATATGCAAAACATTGCCTCATTGAACCAATGGCAATAAATTGACATGCAAAACAATAGCACTATTATGTCATGACACTACCAATATTCCCTCCCTGCTCCACCACATGATTCACCTCCATAGACAAACATACACACGTACATGATTCAGCATATCACTACAAAAAAATACACTTCCGTCATGATACGTGTTTGTCACAGTAGGTCACTTTTTTGTCATGCATGTACATCCATGACAAATTTATGACAGAATCAAGATAGTCATACCTGTGCTGTCGTAGAAGTGTTACATGACATTACCAAAATTATCATCATGGAAGTGTCCACTTCCATGATGATAAATCGCGCGTCATAGAAGTGCTTTCGTCAAGGGTGACCGACACATGGTATCCACCGTAACGGAACGCTGTTAAGCTATCGGGTCCAGCTTTGGATCCGATAACCCGTTAACAGCCCCGACCAATGGGGATTTTCCACGTGTAAAATCATCATTGGCTGGAGGAAACACGTGTCGGCTCACCGTTGGGACAGATGTCATCCACTCATTGGACCCAAAGCGCCTATGATACGTCGACACGTGGCACGGCCCAATAGAGGCCCATTCCTGTGAAAAGGCCGGCTTGTTTGACTTGGTCAAAAGGTGGTGGGCCGGCCCACGGCAAGCCTGTTAACGGCCTTTTCGCATATAGCCCATTTACAACCTGCTAACCCAGGGCCCGTTTACGGCCTATCCGTATTAGGCCCAGTAGTGTCATCTGGGCCGTCTAATATAATTCCAGCCCGTTTTAACTTCCAGCCCATGTATGGCCCATGACGTCTTTCGGCCCATATGAGGCCCTTATTACTCTCGGCCTATTAACGGCCCGTGGTAAAACTGGCACGTAATGAACAGTGTATCACTTTATACCCATTAACGGCACGTGGTGAAACTGGCCCGTAATGAACAGTGTATCACTTTATACCCATTAACGACCCATTATTCTGTTGGGCCGTTTCCAGCCCATGTTATCTGTCAGCCTTCTCGGGGCCCATTTATTCTTAGGCTCATTTCCACATTCGTTTACTTACGGCCCGTTACTATCATTTTCTGCTTGTGGGCCAAATTTAGCCCGTGGTTACAGTCGGCCCGTTAATACGTTGGGCCGTTTTCATAGCGTCATCAAAATACAGCCGATTAACGACGGCCCGTTATGGTCGGCCCATGAACGGACGATTTCAACTCTAGCCCATTTATGGCCATAATGTGGTCTGTTATTGGCCCATGTTTGGCCAACCGATCATAAGCCCGTAGAAGGCCCATTGATGATATGGCCCATAGAAGGCCCATTGTGTCTACGGCCCGTATAAGGCCCATTGTTTCTACGCCACGTAGAAGGCCCATTGTTTCTACGACCCTTAGAAGGCCCATTGTTTCTACGGCCTGTAGGAGGCCCATGTTAACTATAGCCGGTGGGCATCAAAGTTTGCCACCAGTGCAAATATAGGGAACACCCTACACTATACAAAAATGGCTTGCTGTTTTCTTCAGCCGGTGGCTGCACGTTAAGAACACATTTTGTAGCGCACCAAAACAAATTACAACTATAAAACAAAAGGAAGGTTGGCATAAAAGTTAACAGTCTAGCAGATAAATGCACCACCAGAAGTTCAGAAGCTCAGTTCATTTGACCTGACTGTTACGTTTTCATGCTATATTGTCCGATGGAGCACCATAACCTTCGCCTTCAGTTCTCCTAGGCTCCTGAACAACATAGCAAATGTCTGATAGTCTGGTTTCTAAACCATGCATATCTTGACAACATCGAACAATGTCTCTCCTTGTTTCACAAAGGGTCTCTGTAGGGAATGGACTTGTGTCTTGAGCGCAGATACAACATTGTTTTGAGCTTGCATATCTTGATCATGAGGCAGTTTGGAGGAGATTGCCTTAACAACCAAGCCAGTATTACACAGGAACGTGCTTTTGGCACTGTTAGTGGACAGGTACTGACCCACTGCAGCGAGAGCTGACATTGCGGTTATAGGTGCCTCGCCACCTTCATAAGGTGGCGGTTCCACCATTTTTTCCATAGCTCGCTGAAAAGTTGTGGTTTTACATTAGTAGTACCAGAACAGAAGATATTAAGGAGGCAACAAAACCAAACAAAATAGCTTTGGTCTATATACAGAACTTATTCTGGTGAACCCATGTAAAATAATAGTTGTATTTTATTGCAAAGTACATAATAAAACCAGGTTCCAAACATATGACCATGTACCATCGCTAATGTATTGTCTATTTCTTCACATTGTATTGAGGGCTAAGGATAAACAGACGAAGTTTATAATGCGCTAAGCATAGTATGACATCATTCATGTCACAAAACAACTGAGAACAGACAAACATGCAATTGTAACGTTGTGTGGGCATGTCCAGCACGGAACTAGATTGCAGGTCAAGATCAAAGGAACATCACTCCTCTCTTTTAAACCTTGTAAGGTGCAATGATACGCCAAGACAATTGTGTATAAAATTGAAAAGAGTAATAGACATTGGCTGCAAACCATGCAATTCAAAGCACAAGTCAGAGTAAGTAGTAGTTAAAAGGCATGAGGATTAAGGACTTACAACAGCGGCTTCGACTGGTGTAGTCATGCCCTTCTTCTTGCTGGGGTGAGAGTCCTCGAAGATTTCCACAGCATTTGGTTCAGGTACTTTTCGGTCCTTGCGGGCTTTCCTCTGCATTTGGAACAAGTCAATATAGATCTGATAATATGGTACAGCGAAATGAGTGAAACAGCAGCTAATTACAAGAGCCTCGCAGTGTGCAATATAGCTACAAGATCCTGTCGTCTGTTGGAATTTCACTTTCGTACGGTTGGCCTTGTTCTTTGAACAGTTCACCTACAAGAAGATAGATTTGTGTGGGACATGCGTAAATAGGACTTCAACATGTGATCTGATGACATATATATAATGTACCTGGTACTTCGGATTGGACCAGTGTTTAACGAGGCCTCTCCAGTCTTCATCAGATATATTGTCCACTGGAGATGTTTGGGCAAGTTCACTGTTAGCCTTGCCTTCAAAGTGAGTTTTCCTCAAGTTATACCGATACTGTCGCAGAGCAGACTTGAAAACATGGGTGCAAGCTTGTTTGGTTGCATCATCTTGGCTATCCAACTTGAACATCATTTGTTGAAAATTATGGGAGTCTCATTATCAGCAACCTAGAAAGTATTGGACAGAGCAAGACGATATTACTAGTTTCCATACATAACCATACTTACAGATAAATGGTCGAGGAAGGTGTTGAACTGGGTTTCGTCTTTGTCATTCCTGTACTGAATCCATGTTGGGAGGATACGTACATGGCACATAACGGCAACCGCTGCCTCTGATACTAACTTGGTTGACTCTGTAGCATCACGTGGCCTTTTTAAACCTGCCTCAAAACGGATCTCCATTCTTCCTCCTCTAGATTTAGTTAACCTATCGAGCATTATCCCTGATGTTTGTTTCCTCTTGCACCTAGGTGCTAGTCCAACAACAAACATAGGAAGTGTTAGTGTACATCAAACTGTGAGACTACATATAAAGAAGCATGCAACTGTAACTTGACTCCAGCAACTACCTTCTTGCTGATGAAGCTCACAAAGTTCATCTGATCTTGCCAACTCATCTTGTGTTAAGAGTGCTTCAGAAGTAGTGTCAGGTGGTAAGGGAGCTTGGGAACATGCTGCTAGCTGAGTTGACAAACGAGTAAATCGTGCAGCTGGTGGTACTGTGGAAGGTGTTGCAACAACTAGGGTTATCTCTGCTTGTTTCGTGGCCGCTATTTGTTTCTGTTTGGCTTGTTCTGCAGCTCGTGTAGCATGGGATACCTTATCGATACGATTTTCCGCTGGACTTTGACCTTCTATTGCACCATCAGTACCAGCAGAATCGGCGGGATTGTTCCGCTTCCCTTTCCCTGTCGTTCTGTCTTGCTTCCTCTTTCTCTGTGCCATGTTAAGTCAAGCCGACAAGAAAAATGAATAACAATTTAGTTCTTCAGAACAAATGTACTTTGATGTAAGAACATGGTGTGATAGACAGATATTGTATGTTCTAGAAACAGGAATACGTGTCTTAGTCACAAGTATAATGTGTAAAGTAAGCAGATGAAATTCAACAAAATTAGAAGCAATACAAGCTAGACATCATACATAACATGCAACCACATATAACAGTGCCAAGTTAGAGGAAGCACCTGTGACGGTGCACTAGGGGAGACGTGCCCATCACCAACATAGCTACGTTGAGTGTCTATGCATGTGTTGTCTTGGAAATCATCTTGGGGGGATGGAGGAGTAGAATCTGTAGAGGCCCTCCATTTGGAAGGAGCACCTTCATCCGCTGCCTTGCTAACTTCCTTCCGCTTTATTGATTTTGAATTGTCAAGTAAAACCGACAAGAAAAAGCAATAAAATTCACTCTTCAGAACTCATTCGTGCATGATACTAACAATCACTACTTTGATGTAAGGCAAATACATGATTCTAGGATGGAATAATATGAAAAACATGACGGCATGGCATATTCACAACTGTTTGTGTAAACTACGCAGAAACCATTTCACGAAATAAGAAGCAATGCAAGCTAGACACCACGTGAAAGATGCAACCAATATGACTCTGCCAAGTTAAAAGTGTCCCATCATAAATGGCATTTCAACAAATTAGAAGCAGGGCATGCTATAAATCATATCAAAGATACAACTAATATCACACTGCATATACTGAAGGTGTCTCGTCAAATTGATTTATGCAGGATACAAAAAAATAGTTTTATGTGAGGACATGCTTAATAGACAGATGTACTATGTACTAAATACAAGAAGGCATGTCACATTAACAGGTATAATGTATAAGCTAAGCAGAATAGCACATGCAGTTTAACCAGATTGGAAGAATTACAATCTAGACACCATATGCAACATGCAACCACATATCACGCTGCCAAGTTAGAGCAAGCACCTGCGATGCTAGTGTAGGGGAAATGCGGTAATCAACTACAGAGCTACGTTCACTATCTTCATCTAGCCTTGTTGTTTCTTGAGAATCATGTCGGGAGGCTGGCGCTGCATTCTTTAAATGAGGAGTAATCCACTTGCCTGACTGCCTCATCATATGTGATTGATGAGGGATACACAAGAACATTACTTTGATGTAAGAACATGGTTAATACACATATGTACTAGCATGTACCAAAAACAGAAAGGCATGTCATATTCAAAGGTATAATGTGTAAGCTAAGCAGATGCAACTTAACCAAATTGGAAGCAATACAAGCTAGACATCCGACTGGAGTGGTGAGCATGATCATCTAGGACCTGAGAGCCTGGTGGGAGGCGAGCTGCTTCGCCACCATCGCGGCTTTTTAGTTGGCTTCCAGGTGATGCCTCTCTTTGCTGGGCTTGTCACTGGCTCGACCAGTGCCCTGACTAGCTATTTGTCTTCTGGTGCTCACGGGATGGTGGTTCATGTAAAAAATATATTTCCTTATCTTAATAAAGACCGACTTCGGCCTTTCGAATACAAGCTAGACACCATATGGAACATGCAACCACATATGACACCGCGAAGTTAAAACAAGCACCTGGGATGGTGGTTCATAGCGAGCGAGGTCATCAACTCCAGAGCTACGTTTACTGTCTCCATCTGCTGACACTGCACCTATTATAAGGCTGAAACGTGTTTGGCCTATCCGCGTACGACGCTGGAGCGACTTCTCTCTTTTCTTTTTTTTGCTTCTCTCATAGCAGCAGAGTCTGAAATACCCTTGCATAAAAACACAATAGTGAGAGTATGGGTGAAGTGTGTGCAGAACTAGTGCACTATAAAAGTAGCAGATAGCAGGTGGCTGAAAAATAAATGACAGGAGACATATGATAGCTCTACAACATTGCATGGCAAATAAAATTAGATTCTACTCCGTAGGATTTTGTAATATATGAGCACAGGAAATGCAGGTACTCCTCCAGCACACCACCACATGTGGTCATATCAAGATAACAGTCGACTGAAAATAAATAGGTCAGTCAATTTTTTTAATGAACCGTCTGATCTATAAGGAACGGGCAGATGGCCTTTGTCTACCTCCCGTCAGTCACTGTTGACGATCTTTCTTGAACCGCCAGCGACCACCGGCCCAGACCCCTGCCTCCGTGCTACCTCGCACCTATACAAACAAGTGAATCCTCGCAACCAACGCGATAAGGGGTTGTCAATCCCTACATGGTCACTTACGAGAGTGAGATCTGATATATATGATAAGATAATATTTTTGGTATTTTTATGATAAAGATGCAAAGTAAAATAGAAAGCAATAAAAATAACTAAGTGTTGGAAGATTAATATGATGGAAAATAGACCCGGGGGCCATAGGTTTCACTAGTGGCTTCTCTCAACAGCATAAGCATTTACGGTGGGTGAACAAATTACTGTTGAGCAATTGACAGAAATGAGCATAGTTATGAGAATATCTAGGTATGATCATGTATATAGGCATCATGTCCGAGACAAGTAGACCGACTCCTGCCTGCATCTACTACTATTACTCCACACATCGACCGCTATCCAGCATGCATCTAGAGTATTAAGTTCATAAGAACAGAGTAACGCTTTAAGCAAGATGACATGATGTAGAGGGATAAATTCATGCAATATGATATAAACCCCATCTTGTTATCCTCGATGGCAACAATACAATACGTGCCTTGCTGCCCCTACTGTCACTAGGAAAGGACACCGCAAGATTGAACCCAAAGCTAAGAACTTCTCCCATTGCAAGAAAGATCAATCTAGTAGGCCAAACCAAACTGATAATTCGAAGAGACTTGCAAAGATAACCAATCATACATAAAAGAATTCAGAAGATTGAAATATTGTTCATAGATAAACTTGATCATAAACCCACAATTCATCGGTCTCAACAAACACACCGCAAAAGAAGATTACATAGAATAAATCTCCACGAGAGAGGGGGAAAACATTGTATTGTGATCCGAAAAGAGAGAAGAAGCCATCTAGCTAGTAACTATGGACCCGAAGGTCTGAGGTAAACTACTCACACATCATCGGAGAGGCTATGGTGTTGATGTAGAAGCCCTCCGTGATCGATGCCCCCTCCGGCGGAGCTCCGGAATAGGCCCCAAGATGGGATCTCACGGGTACAGAAGGTTGCGGCGGTGGAATTAGGTTTTTGGCTCCGTATCTGGTAGTTTGGGGGTACGTAGGTATATATAGGAGGAAGGAGTACGTCGGTGGAGCAACATGGGGCCCACAAGGGTGGAGGGTGCGCCTGGGGGGGGGGGGGTAGGCGCGCCCCCAACCTCGTGGCTTCCTGGTTGATGTCTTGACGTAGGGTCCAAGTCCTCTGGATCACGTTCGTTCTGAAAATCACATTCCCGAAGGTTTCTTTCCGTTTGGACTCCGTTTGATATTCTTTTTCTACGAAACTCTGAAATAGGCAAAAAACAGCAATTCTGGGCTGGGCCTCCGGTTAATAGGTTAGTCCCAAAAATAATATAAAAGTGTATAATAAAGCCCAATAATGTCCAAAACAGAATATAATATAGCATGGAGCAATCAAAAATTATAGATACGTTGGAGACGTATCAAGTATCCCCAAGCTTAATTCCTGCTCGTCCTCGAGTAGGTAAATGATAAAAACAGAATTTTTGATCTGGAATGCTACTTGGCATAATTTCAATGTAATTCTTCTTAATTGTGGTATGAATATTCAGATCCGAAAAGATTCAAGATAAAAGTTCAATATTGACATAAAAATAATAATACTTCACGCATACTAACTAAGCAATTATGTCTTCTCAAAATAACATGGCCAAAGAAAGTTCATCCCTACAAAATCATATAGTTTAGTCATGCTCCATTTTTGTCACACAAGAATGCTCTCATCATGCACAACCCCGATGACAAGCCAAGAAATTGTTTCATACTTTAGTAATCTGAAACTTTTTCAACTTTCATGCAATACATGAGCGTGAGCCATGGATATAGCACTATGGGTGGAATAGAATATAATGATGGGGGTTATGTGGAGAAGACAAAAAAGGAGAAAATCTCACATCAACGAGGTTAATCAATGAGCTATGGAGATGCCCATCAATTGATGTTTATGCAAGGAGTAGGGATTGCCATGCAACGGATGCACTAGAGCTATAAATATATGAAAGCTCAACAAAAGAAACTAAGTGGGTGTGCATCCAACTTGCTTGCTCACGAAGACCTAGGGCACTTGAGGAGGCCCATTGTTGGAATATACAAGCCAAGTTCTATAATGAAAAATTCCCACTAGTATATGAAAGTGACAAAATAAGAGACTCTCTATCATGAAGATCATGTTGCTACTTTGAAGCACAAGTGTGGAAAAAGGATAGTAGCATTGTCCCTTTTTTCGGCCTTCCTTTTTTTATTTGGCCTTTCTTTTTTTTGGGACAATGCTCTATTAATGATGATCATGACATTTCTATTTATTTACCACTCAAAGATCACAACTCGATACTAGAACAAAGTATGACTCTACATGAATGCCTCCGGCGGTGTACCGGGATATGCAATGAACCACGAGTGACATGTATGAAAGAATTATGAATGGTGGCTTTGCCACAAATACTATGTCAACTACATGATAATGCAAAGCGATACGACAATGACGAACGTGTCATGATAAACGGAACGGTGGAAAGTTGCATGGCAATATATCTCGGAATGGCTATGGAAATGCCATAATAGGTAGGTATGGTGGCTGTTTTGAGGAAGATATAAGGAGGTTTATGTGTGAAAGAGCGTATCATATCACGGGGTTTGGATGCACCAGCGAAGTTTGCACCAACTCTCAATGTGAGAAAGGGCAATGCATGGTACCGAAGAGGCTAGCAATGGTGGAAAGGTGAGAATGCGTATAATCCATGGAGTCAACATTGGTCATAAAGAACTCACATACTTATTGCAAAAATCTAGAAGTCATAAAAAACCAAGCACTACGCGCATGCTCCTAGGGGGATAGATTGGTAGGAAAAGATCATTGCTCGTCCCCGACCGCCACTCATAAGGAGGACAATCAAAGAACACCTCATGTTTCAAATTTGTTACATAACGTTTACCATACGTGCATGCTATGGGACTTGCAAACTTCAACACAAGTATTTCTCAAATTCACAACTACTCAACTAGCACAACTTTAGTATCACTATCTCCATATCTCAAAACAATCATCAAGCATCAAACTTCTCTTAGTATTCAACACACTCATAAGAAAGTTTTCACTAGTCTTGAATACCTAGCATATTAGGATAATTTAAGAAAATTACCATGCTGTTTAAGACTCTCAAAATAATCTAAGTGAAGCATGAGAGAATAATTGTTTCTATAAAACAAAACCACCACCATGCTCTAAAAGATATAAGTGAAGTACTAGAGCAAAAATTATATAGCTCAAAATATATAAGTGAAGCACATAGAGTATTCTAATAATTTCCGAATCATGTGTGTCTCTCTAAAAAGGTGTGTAAAGCAAGGATGTTTGTGATAAACTAAAAAGAAAAGACTCAAATCATACAAGATGCTCCAAGCAAAACACATATCATGTGGTGAATAAAAATATAGCTCCAAGTAAAGTTACCGATGGAAGTAGACGAAACAGGGGATGCCTTCCGGGGCATCCCCAAGCTTTGGCTTTTAGGTGTCCTTAGATTATCTTGGGGGTGCAATGGGCATCCCCAAGCTTAGGCTCTTGCCACTCCTTGTTCCATAATCCATCAAATCTTTCACCCAAAACTTGAAAACTTCACAACACAAAACTTAACAGAAAATCTCGTGAACTCCGTTAGCAAAAGAAAACAAAAGACCACTTCAAGGTACTGTAATGAACTCATTATTTATTTATTTTGGTTTTATACCTACTGTATTCCAACTTCTCTATGGTTTATAAACTCTTTTACTAGCCATAGATTCATCAAAAGAAGCAAACAACACGCGAAAAACAGAATCTGTCAAAAACAGAACAGTCTGTAGTAATCTGTAACTAACGCAAACTTTGGAACTCCAAAAATTCAGCCAAAATAGGAAGAAATAGACAATTTGTTTATTAATCAGCAGCAATTGGAATCAATATTTTATCTCGTTCTAGTGATTTTTAACAATTATTTTCGTGAACAGAAAGTTTCTGGAATTTTCAGCAAGATCAAATAACTATCATCCAAGAAGATCCTATAGGTTTAACTTGGCACAAACACTAATTAAAACATAAAAAGACATCTAGCCAGAGGCTAGATCTAATATTTACTCCTAAACAGAAGCAAAAAGCAAAAAACTAAAAATAAAATTGGGTTGCCTCCCAACAAGCGCTATCGCTTAACGCCCCTAGCTAGGCATAAAAGCAAGGATAAATCTAGGTATTGCCATCTTTGGTAGGCAATCCATAAGTGGCTCTCATGATAGATTCATATGGTAATTTTATTTTCCTTCTAGGAAAATGTTCCATGCCTTTCCTTAACGGAAATTGGAATCTAATATTTCCTTCCTTCATATCAGTAATTGCACTGATTGTTCTAAGGAAAGGTCTACCAAGAATAATTAGGACATGAAGGATTGCAATCTATATCAAGAACAATAAAATCTACGGGTATTTAATAGTAGGTTCCCAATCATCATAGAGTTTTCTAGGAATAGAAACTTCCAACTTAAGTTTTCTTCATAAGATTGCATCAAAGCATCAACGATATGTTTAGTAAAAGCTTTATTTTGACTATAAGCATGAGGAGAAATTAGCACGGATTGCAACAAGGAAATACAATATATCAAAGAGCAATTGTCATAATTAAATTCCTTGAAATCCAAAATAGTGGGTTCATTAATATCTAGAGTTTTGATCTCTTCAATTCCACTTTTACCAATTTTTGCATCAAGATCTAAAAACTCCAAATTTTTGGAATGCCTTCTAGGTAAAGGTGGATCATATTCAGTCCCATCATTATCAAGATTCACATTGCTAAACAAAGATTTAATAGGGGAAACATCAATAACTTTTAGATCTTCATCTTTATTTTCATAGAAATTAGAAGAACACGCTTTCACAAAGCAATCTTTTTTAGCACGCATTCTAGCGGTTCTTTCTTTGCACTCATCAATGGAAATTCTCATGGCTTTGAGAGACTCATTGATATCATGCTTAGGTGGAATAGATCTAAGTTTCAAAGAATCAACATCAAGAGAAATTCTATCAATGTTCCTAGCCAATTCATCAACTTTGAGCAGTTTTTCTTCGAGCAAAGCATTGAAATTCTTTTGTGAATTCATAAACTCCTTAACACTAGTCTCAAATTCAGAGGGCATCTTATTAAAGTTTCCATAAGAATTGTTGTAGGAATTACCATGATTATTAGAGGAATTACTAGGATACGGCCTATGATTAAAGTTTCCTCTATAGGTGTTGTTACCAAAATTATTCCTACCAACAAAATTCACATGCATAGATTCATTATTATTCTCAATCAAAGTAGACAAAGGCATATCATTAGGATAAGAAGAAACACTTTTAGTAGCAAATAATTTCATAATTTCATCCATCTTTCCACTCAAAACATTAATTTCTTCTACCGCATGCACTTTTTTATTAGTAGATCTTTCAGTGTGCCATTGAGAATAATTAACCATAATATTATCTAGGAGTTTAGTAGCTTCTCCTAAAGTGATTTCCATAAAAGTACCTCCCGCGCCCGAATCTAAAAGATTTCTAGAAGCAAAATTCAACCCGGCATAAATTTTTTGTATAATCATCCACAAATTCAAACCATGCGTAGGGAAATTACGTATCATTAATTTCATTCTCTCCCAAGCTTGTGCAACATGTTCATGATCAAGTTGCTTAAAATTCATAATATTGTTTCTAAGAGAGATGATCTTAGCGGGAGGAAAATATTTAGAGATAAAAGCATCTTTGCACTTATTCCAAGAATCAATACTATTTTTAGGCAAAGATGAAAACCAAGCTTTAGCACGATCGCTAAGTGAAAAAGGAAATAGCTTCAATTTAACAATATCATTGTCCACATCTTTCTTATTTTGCATATCACACAAATCAACAAAGCTATTTAGATGGGTAGCGGCATCTTCACTAGGAAGGTCGGCGAATTGATCTTTCAGGACAAGATTCAACAAAGCATCATTTATTTCACAAGATTTAGTATCGTAAGAGGAGCAATTGGAGTGGTAAGGAAATCATTGTTGTTGGTATTGGTAAAGTCACATAATTCAGTATTATCTTGAGCCATCGTGACAAGCAAGCAATCCAACACACGACCAAACGAAAAGCAAGCGAAAAAGAGGCGAACGGAAAAGAGAGGGCGAATAAAACGGCAAGGGTGAAGTGGGGGAGAGGAAAACGAGAGGCAAATGGCAAATAATGTAATGCGGGAGATAAGGGTTTGTGATGGGTACTTGGTATGTTGACTTTTGCGTAGACTCCCCGGCAACGGCACCAAAAATCCTTCTTGCTAACTCTTGAGCACTGCGTTGGTTTTCCCTTGAAGAGGAAAGGGTGATGCAGTAAAGCAGCGTAAGTATTTCCCTCAGTTTTTGAGAACCAAGGTATCAATCCAGTAGGAGGCCACGCACGAGTCCCTCGCACCTATACAAACAAGTGAATCCTCGCAACCAACGCGATAAGGGGTTGTCAATCCCTACATGGTCACTTACGAGAGTGAGATCTGATATATATGATAAGATAATATTTTTGGTATTTTTATGATAAAGATGCAAAGTAAAATAGAAAGCAATAAAAATAACTAAGTGTTGGAAGATTAATATGATGGAAAATAGACCCGGGGGCCATAGGTTTCACTAGTGGCTTCTCTCAAGAGCATAAGTATTTACGGTGGGTGAACAAATTACTGTTGAGCAATTGACAGAAATGAGCATAGTTATGAGAATATCTAGGTATGATCATGTATATAGGCATCACGTCCGAGACAAGTAGACCGACTCCTGCCTGCATCTACTACTATTACTCCACACATCGACCGCTATCCAGCATGCATCTAGAGTATTAAGTTCATAAGAACAGAGTAACACTTTAAGCAAGATGACATGATGTAGAGGGATAAATTCATGCAATATGATATAAACCCCATCTTGTTATCCTCGATGGCAACAATACAATATGTGCCTTGCTGCCCCTACTGTCACTGGGAAAGGACACCGCAAGATTGAACCCAAAGCTAAGCACTTCTCCCATTGCAAGAAAAATCAATCTAGTAGGCCAAACCAAACTGATAATTCGAAGAGACTTGCAAAGATAACCAATCATACATAAAAGAATTCAGAAGATTCAAATATTGTTCATAGATAAACTTGATCATAAACCCACAATTCATCGGTCTCAACAAACACACCGCAAAACAAGATTACATCGAATATGTCTCCACGAGAGAGGGGGAGAACATTGTATTGAGATCCAAAAAGAGAGAAGAAGACATCTAGCTAATAACTATGGACCCGAAGGTCTGAGGTAAACTACTCACACATCATCGGAGAGGCTATGGTGTTGATGTAGAAGCCCTCCGTGATCGATGCCCCCTCCAGCGGAGCTCCGGAACAGGCCCCAAGATGGGATCTCACAGGTACAGAAGGTTGCGGCGGTGGAATTAGGTTTTTGGCTCCGTATCTGGTAGTTTGGGGGTACATAGGTATATATAGGAGGAATGAGTATGTCGGTGGAGCAACATGGGGCCCACGAGGGTGGAGGGCGCGTCTGGGGGGGTAGGCGCGCCCCCTACCTCGTGGCTTCCTGGCTAATGTCTTGACGTAGGGTCCAAGTCCTCTGGATCATGTTCGTTCTGAAAATCACGTTCCCGAAGGTTTCATTCCGTTTGGACTCCGTTTGATATTCTTTTTCTGCGAAACTCTGAAATAGGCAAAAAACAGCAATTCTGGGCTGGGCCTCCGGTTAATAGTTTTGTCCCAAAAATAATATAAATGTGTATAATAAAGCCCAATAATGTCCAAAACAGAATATAATATAGCATGGAGCAATAAAAAATTATAGATACGTTGGAGACGTATCACTCCGCCGCCCCGCCCTGCCCTCGACCTCACACCACCGCCGTGCTTGGTAGCGCCCCCAGGCCATCCCTTTAATCCCCACCGACCTCGAGATCGGGCGCCAGTAGCTCTAGGCCCCACACGCACCTAAGATAAACATCGAGGCACTGCTTCCCCAGTGTAATAGGCGGACTAGCGCCTGTTACGCCGGGGAATGCTTCTGTTAATTGGGAATCAACTGACCAGGAATTGAAATTCAGGGGGCGACGGACCTCTAGCTAAGGTGAAATAGTATATGAGGAGAAACCTTGTGCATCGCGAGTTACTAGGAACATCTAGTATCAAGAAGAAGCGGTCAACTAGTGTCTTCTGTGGGATGAATACCGTGCAAGCAGACACGTAAGATTTGCACGAATAAGGGAAGATGAGTACCATTTTCGGTTGCCGGTGTGGTCGCCTCCACATGTCGCGCCGATCTTCTTCTTTTTGCCGGGGAAACCGATGTTCTGGAGGGTGCAGGCTTGGACGAACTCATGGCCAAATTGTTGAGTGTGTTGCCGTCGCCGTATGTCGTTGGAGGGGAAGCAGATCCGAGGCGGCGAAGGACGGCGTAGCAGGAACAACTCCGGTGCGGTGGAGGGTGGTGAAGTTGGAGCGGTAGCGGTGAGGCGCAGGACGGCATGGTTGAACTGGATCGGGTACGGACGGCTCGGCCTCGGCTTCAACTACTAGCAGTGGAGGGCGTTACGGTTGAGGTTGCGGTGGACGACGACATCGGGGTATCGGCTCCGGTGTGATGGAGGAGGGCGGCGGTCGATGGGTGGAATGGGGTGGCGGACGGAGGACGCCCGGCTTTCGCGGCTGGTGGAGAGGTAGTTTTTGCGCCCACGGAGTACAAATGGGGAATCGGACGGGTGGGCGGGGGGAGGGGGAGAACCATGTTTCGGTCTAGGACGCGCTTGTTTTTGGCTTTTTTGAACAGAAGATGGGACGGGCTTGTTTGAAATTTGGGGAAAGTACAAACTTTGCCTCCCTCTTAAATTTTGGACCTGCTGCGGATCGGGGGTAGGATGGTAATCCCAGGTGTCCCAAATAGTGGGCGAGAGCGATTTCGGCCGCGCGCATGTGTGCTTAGGCGGCAATTGTGTATGAATGTTTTTCGGAGGCGGTTGCGTGGCGTCTAGATGAAGCTACAAACCTACCCCGATTTAGACCTTTGGACGTCGGGCCGGTAGGTTTCATGGGTCGGAGTTATTAGAAAAGTAATTTCCTTGTACTACTAAACATTGGTCTCACGCAGTTTCGGGCGAGTAGAGGCTCTTTTGGCGCGTCGTTAGAAATTTTGAAACACAAGCATTCACGTTTAGAGTACTCTTGAACTTTGAGGATTGACCTAAATATACAACGTTAAATTTGACCTTGTATGTTTGAAAACCTCATTAAATTATCCGCTTCTTTTTGAAATTTTGACACTTGAAAATCCTATAACTACGATTATTTTGGAATGGAGGAGCTAAATTAGAATCTATTTTGTACACGACTACATATGCTATTATGTACAAAATCAGAGCAAAGATTGGTGCCCCCATAATTTAGGTATGATTTACAAATGCCATGATATCAAATTCAGATAATTGAATGGACTTCATGTTGAATTCGATTTTTTAAAACCACCTTAAGTTAAATTCAAATGTATGCTAGTTCATAGGTAGCTATTTATAATGTTCATTTTGTAACTTTCGTATGTATAATGTGCTTTACACACACAACACGAACTATACTCACGTTTATATTCGATTGCCAAACCGATGTATTGTTTGGAGTTCAAAATACTAACTATGTGCATCAGTTGTGTCGAATAATAACATAGACATGCTCAAATTTGATAGAATCTAGATGTCTGATGGATCAATGACCGTTCCTTACGCGAATTGCAAATATCATGATCCCATCCTAATATTTGGATACAATTTATATCTTTAATCAATGTGTACAGCAGTCTTGTACGTGTAGTTTCACTCTCCATCGGTGGTCTCTCACACATGCTCACACACTCTCTCCCGAGGTGTCTTTCTCGCACACATGCTCTCGATATTACCCTCCCTCCCTCTCGTAACCATTTACGACTATTTTCACTAACCTTTATCACAAGCACTCTTCCTCTCGCAAGCATACACACGCACAATCCCCATCGACCCTTTCTATATACATAGACCTGCCTACGTGTCTCCTGTACGCACATTATCCTTAGGCCTGTCTCTCACGCATTGTCTCACACCTCTCTTCCTAATCGACGAGTATGATTCTAGCAGAGCATTCTATAGGATGCCCCTTTTAGTTAGGTTGGATGAATAGTAATATCAAAGATAAAGGGGTTACCTTAGTCCGAGAACGTAGGGTTAAAAATCCTAGCCGGATTTGTCAGTGGACATATTGTCCTTCACAATTATGCTATCTTTGTCTTGTATGACTAGTCATCCATGGGTCTCCCTAAATGCGTCACGGGCCGGCCAATGTGGTGCACGACGGAACCGAACGAAGGGCCTCACCTCGACCCACCGGACCTCACACGGTGACACACCCTCTGCCCCCACGTCTTGTTATCTTCTCACACCCACACATACCAACACAGACACCACACAGAAAAATTCTCCTGGTGCCTCTATCCACTCCCCCTTGCATATACACACTCAAGGGAATCTCTCGCCATGACGTCATATTCGTCTCTCTCTCTAGACCACTCTCATTTCTCGTGCCATCTCTCCCACGCCCCCCTGTCGGCCCCTCTATCCATGCCTCTCTCGACTACGTAATACACACACATACCTCTCTAGGCCCTGCCAAATGCATCAACTACACATTCACACATGTTACATCATGTAACCCATTGATCTAAAAAGCCCTCTCTTCACGTTTATTTTGCACACAACATTCCTTTTGAATAAAGTGTGGCCAAAAAATATTTTAGAATTTTTACATATATACAACATTACAAAGTTATATGGAGGAGTATGACGCTTGCATTGCATGGTGCCCACAATGATATTTATTCCGCACTGTGAATTTGTATATTTTTATACTATATATAAAGTTAGTCATAATAAAGGGAAACGAAGAGCATCTATCTCTCCATCGCATACCCCCCTCTACGCCCCTTTCACGTACGCACATCAACTATCTCCAGGTCCTCTAAAAGTAAGCCCCCAACACATTCACGCATGTTTCATCTTTCTCTCGCGATATATGCAGTGACGATCATTGTATTTGAAGCGAAAGCACGATACATACATTAGACTTCAGAATCCACTCATTACGGTCACCATTTACGTTTTGTGGTTATTATACAGTCACGGGCTCACCATACAACTATGTATTTGCTCAAGGCACGACTAGTTGACCAGTTAAATACTCCACGTGGCACCTCTAGTGTTGCATCACATTATCTCACTACCATCAGGCCCACATGTCGGCTTGTATATACTCTACATATACACTCTTATAAAATACTAGCAAGATGCCCATGCGTTGCACGGAACATCAAGATGCATTTGTATGAGTAGTTTTATCTTGTGGGAGAAAAGGATGAACAGGGGAAGGCCTTATTTGCAAGTGTGGAGAGGGGTGTGGGTATCTTTTTGCAAAATTGCCATAGTTTCCTTCCTATCCGTCAGATATAGATCGGACGGCCTATATTGCACGATCGCAGGCACACGATCATCACCGACTATGCTTTTTATAAGAGTAGGGACAAAATACACTCTTATAAAAAATAGAGTTGGTGATGATGGTGTGCCTGCCATCCTCCAATATAGGCCGTCCGATTTATATCTGACGGATAGGAAAGAAACTATGACAATTTTGCAAAAAGGCACCCACACACCTCTCCACATTTGCAAATAAGGCCTTCCCTCGTTCATCCTTTTCTGTCACAAGATAAACTAGTCATACAAATGCATCTCGATGTTACGTGCAACACATGGGCATCTTGCTAGTGAGAATGAAAACAAACGACAAAAAAATATTGGACGGTGGTTCGAAGTCATGACCGCGGGCACAGCGGACAAGGTGGCCTTGTATTGGTATGCTGAGCCGTCTATTTTAACACATAGGAGCTGGTGTGGTGATTATACAAACACGCACGCATGCACACGAACTGCATGCACGCAACACTCACACGAACACATGCACCCACACACGCACGCAACACTCACACGTACACACGCAGCCACGCACGCACGCAACACTCACACACACACGCACGCATGCATGCACACACCAGTACACCACACGACCAACACACACTCTCACGCTCAAGTGCTCAACCTACACGTGCATGCGCACACATCAGGCCTTGACAGACACATACACAACCAGGTGATTCCCGCGCACGGGGTGGAGTCTTGTCGCGCCTGCGTAAATTTGTGTTTATCTGACCTTTTCCCTATGCGAACTGACAAGTGGGACCCACAAGGAACATGGTCAATTTAACTAGTCAACATGGTGCCACGCAGACTATTTGGCCGGTCAACAGAGTGCAATCCGATGCTGAACCGTGAGCAAGTGACAGTATAATCACCGCAAAATGTATATAGTGACTGTAATCAGCTTATTCTGAAGTTTGGTGAACGTATTACGCTTTTCTCTCTGTAGGCCCTCCAAAACTACATCTCTACATGTTCTCCCATGTTACAACTAACAACTATGCAATACAACACTACTACTACTACACTTTAACACAATAAATCATATGTGTTTTTAGTTTTACTACATATCATATTGTTACTTAATTATTTAGTTTGCATACATTAAAATTGCCTTTGAAATGTATGGCCAGTATCATATGCCGCGCGGGAAAAATCCCACCCTTTCCTGTTTAATCGGGTTTGTATCGATGGATCGTGCGAAACAGCAAAACTATAGTACTATATACAGTACAAGTGATAGTTCACTGGGCTGTCGTGTCGTGTACTCCTCCGTCGTAAGAGTGGAGCGCTCGCCTCAATAAATCTTCTAGTACCTTTCGCCGACATGTGGGGCATCAAGCTACCGGGTCCACGTGCCATACCGGAATACAGTGCAGAGCAGCCGGGGTGAAGCACCCAGTCATGGCACGGGCGTAGTAATGAGCAATGAGGCATCAAATCACAAAGCTGCACCTTTCCCGCAGTTAAGTTGGAGGGACGAAGTAATAATGCTAAAAAAACAAGTTGGAGGGACGAAGCAACCATCATTTCACTCGTTGCTGAATCTGCTTCTCCCTCATCTTCTTCAAGTTAACCACGTGTTGCTTCTGCCGTTGTTCTGCCTCATGTGGGAAGCGGATCGGCTTGATAAAGCACTGACACGTGGGACTACATGTTAGCAAACCGCCAGGACAACGTCCTCTAAAAATAAGAAACCTCCCCCGTGATACGTCTCCAATGTATCTATAATTTATGAAGTATTCATGCTATTATATTATCTGTTTTGGATGTTTATGGGCTTTAGTAAACACTTTTATATTATTTTTGGGACTAACCTATTAACTGGAGGCCCAACCCAAATTGTTGTTTTCTTGCCTATTTTAGTGTTTCAAAGAAAAGGAATATTAAACGGGGTCCAAACGGAATGAAACCATCGGGAGAGTTATTTTTGAAACGAAAGCAATCCAGGAGACTTGGAGTAGACGTCAGGGAAGCTTCGATGAAGCGACGAGGCAGGGAGGCGCGCCCCCACCCTCGTGGGCCCCTCATGGCTCCCCTGACTGACTTCTTTCGCCTATATATGTCCATATACCCAAAAACATCGGAGAACACAATAGATCGGGAGTTCCGCCACCGCAAGCCTCTGTAGCCACCGAAAGCCAATCGGGACCCTGTTCCGGCACCCTGCCGGAGGGGGGATCCCTCACCGGTGGCCATCTTCATCATCCCGGGGCTCTCCATGATGAGGAAGGAGTAGTTCACCCTCGGGGCTGAGGGTATGTACCAGTAGCTATGTGTTTGATCTCTCTCTCTCTCATGTTCTTGATTTGACACGATCTTGATGTATCGCGAGCTTTGCTATTATAGTTGGATCTTATGATGCTTCTCCCCCTCTACTCTCTTGTAATGGATTGAGTTTTCCCTTCGAAGTTATCTTATCAGATTGAGTCTCTAAGGATTTGAGAACACTTGATGTATGTCTTGCATGTGGTTATCTGTGGTGACAATGGGATATCACGTGATCCACTTGATGTATGTTTTGGTGATCAACTTGCGAGTTCCGTGAACTTATGCATAGGGGTTGGCACACGTTTTCATCTTGACTCTCCGGTAGAAACTTTGAGGCACTCTTTGAAGTTCTTTGTGTTGGTTGAATAGATGAATCTGAGATTGTGTGATGCATATCGTATAATCATACCCATGGATACTTGAGGTGACATTGGAGTATCTAGGTGACATTAGGGTTTCGATTGATTTCTGTCTTAAGGTGTTATTCCAGTACGAACTCTGTGATAGATCAAATGGAAAGAATAGCTTTGTGTTATTTTACTATGAACTCTTGAATAGATCGATCCGAAAGAATAACTTTGAGGTGGTTTCGTAACCTACCATAATCTCTTCATTTGTTCTCCGCTATTAGTGACTTTGGAGTGACTCTTTGTTGCATGTTGAGGGATAGTTATATGATCCAATTATGTTATTATTGTTGAGAGAACTTGCACTAGTGAAAGTATGAACCCTAGACCTTGTTTCCTAGCATTGCAACACCGTTTATGCTCACTTTTATCGCTTGCTACCTTGCTGTTTTATATTTTCAGATTACAAAAACCTATATCTACGATCCATATTGCACTTGTATCACCATCTCTTCGCTGAACTAGTGCGCCTATACAATTTACCATTGTATTGGGTGTGTTGGGGACACAAGAGACTCTTTGTTATTTGGTTGCACGGTTGTTTGAGAGAGACCATCTTCATCCTACGCCTCCCACGGATTGATAAACCTTAGGTCATCCACTTGAGGGAAATTTGCTACTGTCCTACAAACCTCTGCACTTGGAGGCCCAACAACGTCTACAAGAAGACGGTTGCATAGTAGACATCAAGCAGTTTCTGGCGCTGTTCCCGGGGAGGTGAGTGTTTGAAGGTATATATTTAGATCTTGCAATCGAATCATTTAGTTTCTTGTTTTATCACTAGTTTAGTCTATAAAAGAAAACTACAAAAAAATGGAATTAAGGTTGCCTCATATGCTTCATCTTTTTAATGTCTTTCATGAAAATGATGGGAAGGAAAATTGTGCTCAAGTACTAGAAGAAGAATTACATAGAATGCTTGGGATAGAATATGTGAATGATGAGCATGATTGCAATGTTGTTAGTATGAATTATTTGAATACCCATGATGCTAATGATATGCAAAGCCACAAGCTTGGGGAAGCTATGTTTGATGAAGATGATATTTTTTGTCCCCCAAGTTTTGATGAGCAAATTCATTATGATGAAAGCATGCCTCCTATTTATGATAATTATATTGATGAAAGTGGATTTGGAGAGGTCATGACTTTATTTAGTGATGAATCCACTATTTTGGAAGAGGTTCCAATTGATTATGAGAAAAAAGTTGCTATCTATGATGAATATTGTGATGACATGTATGCTATAAAGAATAATGATAACCATGAAACTTGTCATCTTGATTTTAATTTTCAATTGGATTATGCCTCAAATGATAGTTATTTTGTTGAGTATGCTCCCACTATTCCGAATGAGAAGAATTTTGCTTATGTGGAGAGTAGTAAAATTTATACGCTTGTGCATCATGAAAAGAATGCTTTATGTGATAGTTATATGGTTAAATTCATTCATGATGCTACTGAAAATTATTATGAGGTAGGAACATATGCTTGTAGGAATTGCAATAATATCAAGTTTCCTCTCTATGTGCTTAAAGTTATAAAGTTATGCTTGTTTTGCCTTCCTATGCTAGTTGATTATTGTTCCCATAAGTTGTTTGATCACATAATCCCTATTCATAGGAAGTGGGCTAGACTTAAATGTGCTAGTCATATTCTTCACGATGCTCTCTTTATATTTCAATTCTTATCTTTTATCATGCCTAGCTAGAGGCATTAAACGATAGCGCTTGTTGGGAGGCAACCCAATTTTAGTTTTTTTTATTGCTTTTTGGTTCTGTTTAGTAATAAATAATCCACCTAGCTTCTGTTTAGATGTGGTTTTATGTTTTAATTCGTGTTTGTGCCAAGTAGAACCTTTGGGAAGACTTGGGTGAAGTCTTTTTGATCTTGCTGTAAAAAACAGAAACTTTAGCGCTCACGAGATTAGCTACAAATTTTTACTGGAGAGTGCTATTAGGTTGATTCTTTTTGCAGAAGATTAATAGACAAATTCCTCAGGTCCGCCAATTTATTTCTGAATTTTTGGAGTTACACAAGTATACGTTTGATATAGATTACTACAGACTGTTCTGTTTTTGACAGATTCTGTTTTCTATGTGTTGTTTGCTTATTTTGATGAATCTATGAGTAGTATCAGAGGGTATGAACCATAGATAAGTTGTAATACAGTAGATATTACACCAATATAAATTTAGAATGAGTTCACAACAGTACCTAAGTGGTGATTTATTTTCTTATACTAACGGAGCTTACGAGTTTTCTGTTAAGTTTTGTGTTGTGAAGTTTGCAAGTTTTGGATAAAGATTCGATGGACTATGGAATAAGGAGTGGAAAGATGTAACACCCACGATGCGGCTATATCTCCCACGTGTCGAGGCACGACTTAGAGGCATAACCGCATTGTGGTTTTGTCGCAAGAAGGGTCATCTTCACACAATCCCATGTAATGAACAAGAATGGGATAATGAGAGTTGGCTTACAATCGCCACTTCACACAATACATAAATATAATTCATACATCATCCAAAATGCACACATAGACCGACTACGGTCAAAATCCAAATGAAAATAAGATAACCCCAAATGCTAGATCCCCGATCGACCCAACTGGGCTCCACTACTGATCATCAGGAAAAGACACATAGTAACGACCACGTTCCTCGTCAAACTCCCACTTGAGGTCGACCCCATCATCTGCACTGGCATCATCGGCACCTGCAACTGTTTTGGTAGAATCCGTGAGTCATGAGGACTCAGCAATCTCACACCCGCGAGATCAAAACTATTTAAGCTTATAGGAAAGGATGGTGTAATGAGGTGGAGCTGCAGCAGGCACTAAGCATATATGGTGGCTAACATACGCAAATGAGAGCGAGAAGAGAAGCAACGGAACGGTCATCAACTAGTAATGACCAAGAAGTGATCCTGAACTCCTACTTACGTCAAACATAACTCAAACCGTGTTCACTCCCCGGACTCCGCCGAGAAGAGACCATCACGGCTACACACACAGTTGATATATTTTAATTAAGTCGAGTGACAAGTTCTCTACAACCGGACATTAACAAATTCCCATCTGCCTCATAACCGCGGGCACGGCTTTCGAAAGATAATACCCTGCAGGGCTGTCCCAACTTAGCCCATCATAAGCTCTCACGGTCAACAAAGGATAAACCTTCTCCCGGAAAGACCCGATTAGTCTCGGAATCCCGGTTTACAAGACATTTCGACAATGGTAAAACAAGACCAGCAAAGCCACCCGAATGTGCCGACAAATCCCAATAGGAGCTGCACATATCTCGTTCTCAGGGCACACCGGATTGTCCAAGCTTCCGATAGGCGAGCCCAGAGTTGCCCCTGGTGGGCACCGTTGACTGACAGGTTGGAACAATACTCAGAGGAGCACTGGCCCGGGGGTTTAAATAAAGATGACCCTCGGGCTCGCGAAAACCCGGGGGAAATGGCTTAGGTGGCAAATGGTAAAACCAAAGTTGGGCCTTGCTGGAGGAGTTTTATTCAAGGCGAACTGTCAAGGGGGTCCCATAAATCACCCAACCGCATGAGGAACGCAAACTCAAGGAACATAATACCGGTATGACGGAAACTAGGGTGGCAAGAGTGGAACAAAACACCAGGCATAAGGCCGAGCCTTCCACCCTTTACCAAGTATATAGATGCGAGATATGGTATGCGATGCATATGCGTGCTCCGGAAGGAAAATGATGAACAAGGCAGTAACTTGGCAAACCAAGCATGTCACTAGAAAGATGAGATGATTTCGGTCGAAATCGATATAAAGATCACCGGAAACGGATGCACGGTTTGCAAATGGCAAGCAAAACAAGAATGACACGAATCTGCGATTAACAGCATGATAGCACTTAGAATGCAACAAGCAACAATGCTACAGCACTCCAACGTAGCAACAAAGCATATGGCAGTAATCTACAGGAGATGCTTGACAAAATATGAACACTGAGCTACGGCTAGTTCACAACACAACAGGTTCAAACAAGCATGGCAAAAGTGCAAAAGATAACAGGTTGAGTTTGCGTGAAATTACTGGACATGCCTGAAACACCATCAGGTAGCAATGTTCAGAGCATGAAATCAACATGCTACAGGAACTTAACATGGCAAAGCAAGGCATGGCAGTATTCTACTAAATGCATATAAAAAAAGTCCCTTACTGACCATAAACATAGCAAGTTCCGTTAACAGTTTTCAGACTTAGCAGAAAAACAGAGCATGGCAGAAACAATAATATGAAGGCATCTTGGTTTGCTTGATGCACTCACCACAAAGCAATGCATTACAAAACAAGCATACCTACAGCAAGATGGCAAGTTTATTAAGCTATTCATGGCAAGATCAAATACATAGCATGTATGAAACAACTACAACAAGCTTGGCAAAATTGGATATCATGTTAACAATCTGCCAGAAATATTTTAGAGCAAAAGTAGAGCAAGATTGAGTCAAGCTACGGCACTCCATAATTGCAAAAAAGGTCATGACCGGATCAATTACAACAATATCTACAAAACATCCTTACTGAACATTACCAAAATAAGCATGGATCTCTCTGTAGCCACATGGATACATAGCACCAAAATAACAGCAGACAGACTTGGAGAAATTACTAAGTCCCTGAATTCAGAAACATTACGGAGCCTAGTTTGCATGCTTGTGCTAGTCACCACAGAGATCACAAAAATACATGGCATACACCTCTGTAAATATGGCATGGCATAAAACAAAACACATATAGAGCTCATGCCCATAAGATGCACAGATTAAATGCAACAAAAATAAACAAATCCTCAAGTTCTGCTAAGTAACAGTAGATAACAGCAACTAGCACTCTTGCACCAGAGATTTGGGCACCAAGATGGACTCAAATGAACATGGTGCAATCGAACAAAATGAAGAGCATCACGAGACGACCATTTTGATATATTACACGCACGAAACGGAGCTATATGCAGAGAGTTATGATGCGTTGAACAGGTGCACATACTATAAAATAAAATGACTTAGAAAAATTGAGAGGGGGAGAAAGTCAACCGAGGCGACGGGATCTGGATCGGGCCGAAGCTCGCCGGCTCGAGCTCGCCGGAGATCGAGGCGCGCGGGGCCGGAGGAGGCGCCGGTGGGGAGGAGGAAGAAGGGCACGGCGACGGCGAGCTGCCGCGGCAGCAGAGGCGACGCGGGCGCCGGCGGGCACGGGCGCCGGCGAGCACGGCGGACGGCGGCAGCGACCGGCGTGGAGGAAGACGGGCGGCGGGGCGCGGGGCTGGCGCCCGGCGGTGGCGCGGGGTAGACGGGCCGGGAGGGCCCGAAGGCCGGGCTCTCCAGGCCGGTGGCGCGCGGCGTCGCGGGGGCCACGTGGCGGCCTCCCGTTGGACGCGGCGGCGGCGGGGATTTCGTCCGGCCGGCGGCGGACACGTCCGGCGGCGCAGAGGAACGGGCTAGGGTTTGATCTGTGAATGATTTCGGGAGGGGTGCAAATATATAGGTAGAGGGAGCTAGGAGAGTCCAAATGAGGTGCGAAATTTTTTTCGCCCACACGATCGTGATCGAACGACCTAGAGCATGGAAGAGAGTTTGGTGGGTTTTGGGCTGGTTAGAGATGGGGGTTTTCTGCAACACACAAACGGACTTTGCGGTTACCCGGTTAACCGTTGGAGTACCAAACGACCTCCAAATGGAACGAAACTTAACCGGTGGTCTACCGGTGGTATACCAAGGCCACTTGGTAAGCCTCGGTCCATTCCAAGAACGTTCAACACCCGCTCATAAAAAGAAACAAGAGGGGTGCGCCGGAGGAGGTAGGAGTGCCGGATTGCAAAATGGACAATGGGGAAAATGCTCGGATGCATGAGACGAACACGTATGCAAATGCAATGCACATGATGACATGATATGAGATGCATGACATGAACAAAAATACAAAACGAAAAACAAAACCCGACCACGAAGGAAATATCATAACACATAGCCGGAAATGGCAAGAGTTGGAGTTACAAATATGGAAAGTTACATCCGGGGTGTTACAACACTCCACCACTACGAGAGGATCTCGTCCCAAGATCTAGGACTGAAAGAACTCCGGATATTCGGAATGGAGATGGTCCTCACGTTCCCAGGTGGCTTCTCGGTCGGAATGGTGCGACCACTTCACTTTCAGGAATTTGATTGACTTGTTGCGAGTCTTGCGCTCAGTTTCTTCAAGAATAGCAACGGGGTGCTCATGATAAGACATATCTTCTTGAAGGTCAATCTCTTCGAATTTGATGGTGCGCTCAGGCGTCTTGAAGCACTTGCGAAGCTGTGACACGTGGAACACATCGTGCACGTTCGCGAAGTTGGAAGGAAGCTCAAGTTGATAGGCGAGGTGGCCTCTTTTGCCAATGAACTTGAAAGGGCCCACGTATCTAGGGGCAAGCTTCCCTTTGATACCAAAGCGATGAGTGCCTTTCATTGGAGAGACGCGGAGGTAGACATGATCTCCGATCTCGAAAGCCAGATCACGGTGCTTACTATCATAGTAACTCTTCTGGCGCGATTGCGCGGCTTTGAGATTTTCACGGATGACTTTACACATTTCTTCAGCCTCTGTGATTAAGTCATTTCCAAGAAGTTGGCGTTCACCAGTCTCTGACCAATTGAGAGGAGTACGGCACTTTCTGCCATAGAGGATCTCGAATGGGGCCTTGCCCGAACTCGCTTGGAAGCTGTTGTTGTAGGAGAATTCGGCATATGGAAGACAATCTTCCCATTTCATGCCAAAGGGAATGACACAAGCCCTGAGCATATCTTCAAGAATTTGATTGACTCGCTCGACTTGGCAGCTAGTTTGAGGATGGAAAGCTGTGCTGAAGCGAATGTTGGTGCCCATGGCCTTCTGGAAGGAGTCCCAGAACTTAGAAGTGAAGATGCTTCCACGATCTGAAGAAATCAATTATGGAATGCCGTGCAAAGAGACAATTCTGGAGGTGTATAGCTCTGCCAACTGAGCTGCTGTGATAGACTCTTTGATTGGAAGGAAATGAGCCACTTTTGCAAGCTTGTCGATGACAATGAAGAGAGCATCATTTCCGCGCTTGGACTTTGGAAAACCAGTCATGAAGTCCATTTCGATATGATTAAACTTCCATTCTGGGATAGCAAGAGGTTGGAGGAGACCAGCTGGTCGTTGGTGTTCTGCTTTCACTCTTCGACAGACATCACATTCATTCACGAATTGAGCGATTTCTCGCTTCACTCGAGTCCACCAATACGACTGCTTGAGGTCATGGTACATCTTCGTACTTCCAGGATGAATGGAAAGAAGAGAATTGTGCGCCTCGTTCATAATTACTTTCCTTAGATCACCTTTAGGAACCACAATCCGGTCCTCGAAGAATAAAGTGTCTTTGTCATCAATGCGATAGCACTCGTATTCGGAAAGACCCTTGTCGATACCACGTTTCACCTTCTTCACCATGGTATCCAGGAGTTGTGCCTCACGAATTTGATCTTCCAAAGTAGGAGAGACTACGAGGTTGGCAAGAAAGCCTTGAGGAACAACTTGGAGATTCAGCTTGCGGAAAGCTTCACAAAGATCCGGTTGGAACGGCTTGAGAATTAAGCTGTTGCAATAAGCCTTCCTGCTCAAAACATCTGCAATGACATTGGCTTTGCCTGGAGTATATTCAATACTCGGATTGTACTCTTGAATCATTTCGACCCATCGAGTCTGCCTGAGGTTGTGGTTGGGCTGAGTGAAGATGTACTTGAGACTCTTGTGATCGGTGAATATGTCCACTTTTCTTCCCAACAAGAGATGTCTCCACGTTATTAATGCATGGACAACTGCCGCCAACTCAAGATCGTGAGTGGGGTAGTTCTTTTAGTTGGGCTTCAACTGACGAGAGGTATAGGCCACAACTTTCTTCTCTTGCATCAACACAGCACCGAGACCTTGAAGAGAAGCATCACAGAAAACTTCAAATGGCTTGGATTCGTCAGGAGGAGTTAAGACATGAGCTGTGACGAGTTTCTCTTTGAGAGAATTGAAAGCAACGCCACACTTAGGAGATCAGACATACTTCACATGCTTCTGGAGGAGGTTGGAAAGAGGCTTTGCAATCTTAGAGAAACTCTCAACGAATCTTCAGCAGTAGCTTGCAAGACCAAGAAAACTGCGAAGCTGCTTGACATTCTGAGGAGGTTCCCAATTCACAATTGCGGACACCTTCTCGGGGTTAATAGCGATGCCCTTGGCAGAGATGATGTGACCAAGGTAAAGAACTTCATCGAGCCAAAACTCACATTTGGAAAACTTCGCATAGAATTGATACTCTCTGAGCTTGTCGAGCACCAATCGTAAATGTTTGGCATGGTCCTTCTTATTCTTGGAGAAGACCAAGATATCATCGAGATACACCAGGACGAATTCATTGGTATAGGGGTTGAAGATGAAATTCATCATCCGAGAGAATGTTGGAGGAGCATTGACAAGACCGAAAGACATGACAGTATATTCATAAGAACCAAAGCTTGTTCTGAATGTTGTCTTGGGAATATCTTCTTCACGAATGCGAATCTGATGATAACCCATACGAAGGTCAAGCTTGGAGAATACTTTAGCACCCTTGAGTTGCTCGAATAGCTCATTGATGTTGGGAAGTCGATACTTGTTCTTGATTTTCTTCTTGTTCAATGGACGGTAGTCGACACAAAGTCGTTCCGTGCCATCCTTTTTCTGGACAAAAAGAACACCACAACCCCATGGAGATGAACTCGGTCTGATCAATCCCAGACGCTCTTGTTCATCAAGTTGTTTCTTAAATTCCTTCAGCTCCTTGGGTCCAAGCTTGTATGGACGCTTGCAAACGGGTTCAGTGCCCGGCTCAAGATCGATAACGAACTCAACTGGCCGGTGAGGAGGCATACCCGGAAGCTCTTCTGGAAAAACATCTTGGTACTCACAAACGACTGGAATTTGAGAGATGGCATTCAATTCGCCCTTCTCATTGAGAGAAAACAACCGAATGGTTTCATCATGAGCGGCATAAATAATAACATCCTCAGAAGAATGTGTCAATTGAATTTCCCTGGCAGCACAATCAAGTTGAGCCTCATGCTTAGAAAGCCAATCCATCCCGAGAATTAGATCAATATCCGAGTCACCAAGAACAATTGGAGAAGACAGAAATTTATAGTTTCCCATCTTGATGGAAACATCCGGAACCATGTAGCTTGCATTCATGCATTTGCCCGGAGAGACAACTGCTAACGGTCTAGGAAATTCTTGGAAATGCAATTCATGCTTGGATTCAAATGGTCTTGAGATGAAACTAAGCGATGCACCAGTGTCAAAAAGAACTTTTGTAGGAGAATCATTAACTAAGAGATTACCCATTATCACATCAGTAGATTCCTCCGCTTGAGCTGCATTCATCATGTTCACCTTTGCAAACTTGGAATTATGCTTGACCACTGCATTGCTGGAAGATCTCACAGGAGGAGGAGGTGGAAGGCGCCTTTGGTTGAAGCACTTGTTAGCATAGTGACCTTTCTGCTGACACTTGTTGCAAGTCACCTCTGAGAGTGGACGGTGATAAGGAGCATTCGACTTTGGAGCTTGATTCTGAGACTTGTTCTGATATCCAGAGTTGGAAGAGTGGGAAGATCCATGGCCACCTTTGTTCTTCTGCTGGTAAGGCTGACGAAGCGGAGGAGGAGGAGGCAACCAGAACTTCTGTTGCTTAGCTGCCACAAGTGAGGAAGAAGAAGACTGAACTGCGTCTCTGACTCTCTTCTTAGAAGCCTCACACTTGATCTGAGCAGCCTCTTGCTTCAGTGCCGTATTGTAGAATTGACCAAACTGAGTAGGCTCAACAAGAACGAGAGATAACTGCAGATCCTCTCTAAGGCCACCTCTGAAGTGATAGATCATGCTTTTTTCATTAGGAACGTCCTGTTTAGCGAAGCGAGCAAGTTTCTGAAACTGGATGTTGAATTGATACACAGACATGTTGCCTTGCTTGAGATTGCGGAACTCCTCACGCTTACTGTCAACAACACTTTGTGGAATGTGGTGCGCTTTGAAATCCCGACAGAAGTCAGTCCAAGTGATCACACGACCTCCTCTAGAATCTTTGTATTGTTGATACCAATCAGCAGCTTGGTCCTTGAGCTGAAAAGAAGCAAACTTGACATAGTCCTCAGGCCTGACATTGCTACATTCAAAATGCTTGTTGATGTCCACGAGCCAATCATCGGCATCCGTGGCCTCGGCACAGTAGCTGAAAGACTTGGGCTGATTTGCGAGAAACTGGTTGAGGGTAGCAAAGTGAGGCTGATTGTTGCCTTGACCTTGATTTCCTTGATTGCCTTGCCCTTGGGTGCGTTCTTGCAAGAGTTGCAGAATCATCTGAGCATTGGCGTTGGTGGTTGCCATGATAGCTTGCCATGCCTCCGGAGGCGGAGGTGGTGGCGGAGGGTTCGGCTGACTCCCTTCATTGCGATCCGGATTCTGACGCGTTGGCGGAGCCATCCTGAAGAGGGTGACATCTGTTAGCATCTTGATAGACAAATAGACAAGTTGAATCAACGGATAGAAATTGCAACATATAGTCTTCACAATAAACATTCGAACGAGGATGAACGAATGAATTCCATAGTAAATCATCACACTTCCATAAGTTGAGAAGCCACTTAGAAAAAGGTATGGAATCAACATTTAACTTCGAAGCAACTCGAATACCACAATTCAAAACAAAACAAAGTATTGGCTTGCAGAATAAGCCGGAACAAACATATGATAGAGATTTCGTCCGAAGTTTTCGTGGTGGGGCCCACACGGGCTCGATTGTACAGCACCATCATGTACAAGGCAGTGCACATGACATACGAAGCGTCCCCGAGTCGGCATAGCCAAGGACTCTTTAAGACACTACGAGACCACTGTAAAACCAACCGTGGAAAGGCGGACCACTAGACGTCGAACTCCAATCTCGTATCATGCGTCTGTCGGAAAGATAACCTAGGAGCTACTTGAATTCCCACTTATAAACTCCCGAAACTTTCTGGTTATGCAATCTGGTGTTGGGGATACAGGGGACACAAAATATATCACCCAAACTAATAGTCCCTAGATCCAGTTGTATCCATCCGTCAACACATAACCAAGAAACCTTCGGAAATCGTGTACCTCGACCTTCGAAAAGCATCCGTTATACGAGTTATGGCAATACTCCCGAACTCCCGCCCCAGTACTGGGTAGCGTCGAGGTGATCTCACCAACAACTTCATAAAAGAGATTTCGATGTCGGCGAAACTCAGGTATTCCAGAACTGCAACGATAAAATTGTGACGACAACACCTCGAAGCTCAACTCCCCGGGACACTGCCACAACCCCTAAATGTCAGGAGGCACCAAAAACAATGTTCTCGTCACAAAACCATCGGAACGATTCTAAGATACCCGCATGATCCTAAATTTTTTTAGTGAAATTTGAGGAGAGAAGAGTCAAAACTTCTACCTTAGGAAACCTCACCAGAGCGACGAAGGGACTGAGCAGTAAAAAGAATCCTACTCTCCGATATATATAATCCTAGGACTCAAAACATTTTTGTTCTAGACTCAACAACGCCAGCCATTCGATCAAGCAGGGGGCTCCTAAGTCGGGGATGGCTCTGATAACCAACTTGTAACGCCACGATGCGGCTATATCTCCCACGTGTCGAGGCACGACTTAGAGGCATAACCGCATTGTGGTTTTGTCGCAAGAAGGGTCATCTTCACACAATCCCATGTAATGAACAAGAATGGGATAACGAGAGTTGGCTTACAATCGCCACTTCACACAATACATAAATATAATTCATACATCATCCAAAATGCACACATAGACCGACTACGGTCAAAATCCAAATGAAAATAAGATAACCCCAAATGCTAGATCCCCGATCGACCCAACTGGGCTCCACTACTGATCATCAGGAAAAGACACATAGTAACGACCACGTTCCTCGTTGAACTCCCACTTGAGGTCGACCCCATCATCTGCACTGGCATCGTCGGCACCTGCAACTGTTTTGGTAGAATCCGTGAGTCACAAGGACTCAGCAATCTCACACCCGCGAGATCAAAACTATTTAATCTTATAGGAAAGGATGGTGTAATGAGGTGGAGCTGCAGCAGGCACTAAGCATATATGGTGGCTAACATATGCAAATGAGAGCGAGAAGAGAAGCAACGGAACGGTCATCAACTAGTAATGACCAAGAAGTGATCCTGAACTCCTACTTACGTCAAACATAACTCAAACCGTGTTCACTCCCCGGACTCCGCCGAGAAGAGACCATCACGGCTACACACACAGTTGATGTATTTTAATTAAGTCGAGTGACAAGTTCTCTACAACCGGACATTAACAAATTCCCATCTGCCTCATAACCGCGGGCACGGCTTTCGAAATATAATACCCTAGAGGGGTGTCCCAACTTAGCCCATCATAAGCTCTCACGGTCAACAAAGGATAAACCTTCTCCCGGAAAGACCCGATCAGTCTCGGAATCCCGGTTTACTAGACATTTCGACAATGGTAAAACAAGACCAGCAAAGCCACCCGAATGTGCCAACATATCCCGATAGGAGCTGCACATATCTCGTTCTCAGGGCACACCGGATTGTCCAAGCTTCCAATAGGCGAGCCCAGAGTTGCCTATGGTGGCCACCGGCGACTGACAGGTTGGACCAATACTCAGAGGAGCACTGGCCCGGGGGTTTAAATAAAGATGACCCTCGGGCTCGCGAAAACCCAGGGGAAAAGGCTTAGGTGGCAAATGGTAAAACCAAAGTTGGGCCTTGCTGGAGGAGTTTTATTCAAGGCGAACTGTCAAGGGGGTCCCATAAATCACCCAACCGCGTATGGAACGCAAACTCAAGGAACATAATACCGGTATGACGGAAACTAGGGCGGCAAGAGTGGAACAAAACACCAGGCATAAGGCCGAGCCTTCCACCCTTTACCAAAATATATAAATGCATTAATTAAATAAGATATATTGTGATATCCCAACATCTCCATGTTCCAACATGGAACAAACTTCAACTTCACCTGCAACTAGCAACGCTATAAGAAGGGCTGAGCAAAAGCGGGAACTTAGCCAAACAACGGTTTGCTAGGAAAGGATGGTTAGAGGCTGACATGGCAATATGGGAGGCACTATATAGCAAGTGGTAGGTAGCGCAACATGGCAATAGAACGAACAACTAGCAAAGCAAAGATAGAAGTGATTTCGAGGGGTGGTCATCTTGCATGCAAGGTTCTCAGAGTTGTCGAAAGCTTGATCCTCGTAAGCGTACTCAACAGGTTCCTCGTTCACGAACTCGTCTCCCGGCTCTACCCAAAACAAGAACACAAGCAACGGAACCACAATCAATCACGGGAAATGCACAAGCAACATGATGCAATACATGAATGATATGCGAGATATGGTATGCGATGCATATGCGTGCTCCAGAAGGAAAATGATGAACAACACAGTAACTTGGCAAACCAAGCATGCCACTCGAAAGATGAGATGATTTCGGTCGAAATCGATATAAAGATCACCGGAAACGGATGCACGGTTTGCAAATGGCAAGCAAAACAAGAATGACACGAATCTGCGATTAACAACATGATAGCACTTAGAATGCAACAAGTAACAACGCTACGGCACTCCAACATAGCAACAAAGCATATGGAAGTAATATACAGGAGATGCTTGACAAAAGATGAACACTGAGCTACGGCTAGTTCACAACACAACAGGTTCAAACAAGCATGGCAAAAGTGCAAAAGATAACAGGTTCGCAGACTTAGTGAAATTACTGGACATGCCTGAAACAAAACACATGTAGAGCTCATGCCCATAAGATGCACAGATTAAATGCAACAAAAATAAGAAATCCTCAAGTTCTGCTAAGTAACAGCAGATAACAGCAACTAGCCCTCTTGCACCAGAGATTTGGGCATCAAGATGGACTCAAATGAACATGGTGCAATGGAACAAAATGAAAAGCATCACGAGACGAACATTTCAATATATTACACGCACGAAACGGAGCTATATGTAGAGAGTTATGATGCGTTGAACAGGTGCACATACTGTAAAATAAAATGACTTAGAAAAATCGAGAGGGGGAGAAAGTCAACCGAGGCGACGGGATCTAGATCGGGCCGAAGCTCGCCGGCTCGAGCTCGCCAGAGCTCGAGGCGCGCGGGGCCGGATGAGGCGCGGGGAGGCGCCGGTGGGGAGGAGGAAGAAGGCCGCGGCGACGGCGAGCTGCGGCGGTGGCAGAGGCGACGCGGGCGCCGGCGGGCACGGCGGACGGCGGCGGCGACCGGCGTGGAGGAAGACGGGCGGCGGGGCGCGGGGCTGGCGCCCGGGCGGCGGCGCGGGGGAGACGGGCCGGGAGGGCCCGACGCGGGCTCTCCGGGCCGGCGGCGCGGGGGCCACGTGGCGGCCTCCCGTTAGATGCGGCGGCGGCGGGGATTTCGTCCGGCCGGCGGCGGACACGTCCGGCGGCGCAGAGGAACGGGCTAGGGTTTGATCTGTGAATGATTTCGGGAGGGGTGCAAATATATAGGTAGAGGGAGCTAGGAGAGTCCAAATGAGGTGCGGTTTTCGCCCACATGATCGTGATCGAACGACCTTGAGCATGGAAGAGAGTTTGGCGGGTTTTGGGCTGGTTAGAGAGGGGGTTTTGCTGCAACACACAAACGGACTTTGCGGTTACCTGGTTAACCGTTGGAGTACCAAACGACCTCCAAATGGAACGAAACTTGACTGGTGGTCTACCGGTGGTATACCAAGGCCACTTGTTAAGCCTCGGTCCATTCCGAGAACGTTCAACACCCGCTCACGAAAAGAAACAAGAGGGGTGCGCCGGAGGAGGTAGGAGTGCCGGATTGCAAAACGGACAACGGGGAAAATGCTCGGATGCATGAGACAAAGACGTATGCAAATGCAATGCACATGATGACATGATATGAGATGCATGACATGAACAAAAATACAAAACGAAAAACAAAACCCGACCACGAAGGAAATATCATAACACATAGCCAGAAATGGCAAGAGTTGGAGTTACAAATATGGAAAGTTACATCCGGGGTGTTACAAAAGAGCCTAAGCTTGGGGATGCCCAAAGCACCCCAAGGCAATATTCAATGACAACCAAGAGCCTCAGCTTGGGGATGCCCCAGAAGGCATCCCCTCTTTCGTCTTTGTTCATCGGCAACTTTACTTGGAGCTATATTTTTATTCACCACATCATATGTGTTTTGCTTGGAGCGTCAATTTATTTTGTGAGGATTTGCTTGCTGTTATTTAGAACAATGTTTTGCATCTTTTATTTCAATAAAAGTGGCATTGATAGCCTTTACTATGCCTATTTTACAAGTCTACATGTTGCTGTTTGAAAACAGAAAGTTTACCGCTCTTGCAAAAATTCCCTAGAAAAGTAAGAATGTGATAAAATGTTGAAACCTTTTGCATAAGAAGATCTGATAAATTTACTACAGTGGGAATTTTCTTTCATAATTTTTTGAGCTAGGTAAGTATGGATCTTGCTGCATTCTTTACAGACTGTCCTGTTTAGGCAGATTACTGTTATGTTTACATTGTTTGCATATGTTTGCTTCTTTAATTATTCTATTTGAGGATAGGACTATTAAATATGCAGAGACATTTAGTATGCAATGTTGAATAATAATTTTAGTGATTTGCTACGGTAGAGTATGATAAGGTTTTTGGATTGGTTTATACTAACTTATCTCACAAGTCCTTGTTGAGTTTTGTGTGGATGAAGCTTTTGAGATTTAGGGAGACCGTGATATGAGAGGAATTAAGGAGACAAAAAAGCTCAATCTTGGGGATGCCCAAGGCATCCCAAGATAATATTTCAACAAGTCTCAAGCGTCTAAGCTTGGGGATGCCCCGGTTGGCATCCCACCTTTCTTCTTCACGTTTTTGCTTATTCACGTGATGTTTGCTATTCTTAGAATGTCATTTTATTTTGTTTTGCTTTCTATTTGAATAAAATATCAAGATCTGAAATTCTTAAATGAGAGAGTCTTCACATAGCTACATCATTATTTAACTACTCATTGATCTTCACTTATATCTTTTGGAGTAGTTTGTCATTTACTCGTGTGCTTCACTTATATCCTATGAGTAAATAGTTGAATGAGCGAATATCATAAATATGAAATTATTTATGTTTCATATGCTTATCCCATGGGGAGTAATGACTTCACATATAAGAAGTAGAGGTGGTAAATTTATTGAAGGTTAGCAAACATTGTATTGGTCACTTGAACAATTCATGAAAGAATATTGAGGGAAGAGAGATATCACATATAAATATACTATCTTGGACATCTTTTATGATTGTGAGCACTCATTAAAATATGACATGCTAAAAGGTTGATGTTGGACTAGGAAGACAACGTAATGGGTTATGTTTTCTTATATCCAAAATAAAGTATATTGTCATGGATCATTCAACATGCTGAGCTTGCCTTTCCCCCAAATGCTAACCAAATTATTTGCACCAAGTAGAGATACTACTTGTGCTTCCAAACATCCCTTAAACCAGTATTGCCATGAGACTCCACCATACCTACCTATGGATTGAGGAAGATCCTTCAAGTAAGTTGTCATCGGTGCATGCAATAAAAATTGCTCTCTAGATATGTATGATCTATTAGTGTGGAGAAAATAAGCTTTATACGATCTTGTGATGTGGAAGCAATAAAAGCGACGGACTGCATAATAAAGGTCCCTATCACAAGTGGCAATATAAAGTGACGTTCTTTCACATTAAGATTTCGTGCATCCAACTATAAAAGCGCATGACCACCTCTGCTTCCCTCTGCGAAGGGCCTATCTTTTATTCTTGTCTTATACCTTATGCAAGAGTCATGGTGATCTTCACCATTCCTTTTTACATTTTATCCTTTGGCAAGCACGTTGTGTTGGAAAGATCCTGATATATATATCCAATTGGATGTAAGGTATCATGAACTATTATTGTTGACATTACCCTTCAGGTAAAAGGTTGGGAGGCGAATCTATAAGCCCCTATCTTTCTCTGTGTCTAATTAAAACTTTGAACCCATAAATATCACGCGAGTGTTAGCAATTATGAAAGACTAAATGATAGTTGAGTATGTGAAGTTTGCTGAATCAAAGCTCTGACATAGACTCTTCCTGAAAATAAGATGAATTGTAATTTTTTGATGACTAATAACACGGTTTGTTAGTTTTCAAGAAAGTTTATGATCTATACTTTAACATGTGAATAGCTTGTTACTTGATCATGAGAAGCTTTATGATATGAGCTACTATTATGACATATAATGATGCTAGAAAAGGTGATTGAAGTTATCATTGATCAAACTTGTGCACCTGGTAGCATTCACACTTCATAAATTATTTCTTATATCATTTACCTACTCAAGGACGAGCAGGAATTAAGCTTGGGGATGCTGATACGTCTCCAACATATCTATAATTTATGAAGTATTCATGCTATTATATTACCTGTTTTGGATGTTTATGGGCTTTACTAAACACTTTTATATTATTTTTGGGACCAACCTTTTAACTGGAGGCCCAGCCCAAATTGCTGTTTTCTTGCCTATTTCAGTGTTCCGAAGAAAAGGAATATTAAACGGGGTCCAAACGGAATGAAACCTTTGGGAGAGTTATTTTTGGAACGGAAGCAATCCAGGAGACTTGGAGTAGACGTCAGGGAAGCTTCAAGGAAGCCACGAGGTAGGGAGGCGCGCCCTACCCCCCTGGGCGCGCCCCCACCCTCGTGGGCCTCTAGTGGCTCCCATGACCGACTTCTTTCGCCTATATATGTCCATATACCCTAAAAACATCGGAGACCACAATAGATCGGGAGTTCCGCCGCCGCAAGCCTCTGTAGCCACCGAAAACCAATCGGGAGACTGTTCCGACACCCTGTCGGAGGGGGGATCCCTCACCGGTGGCCATCTTCATCATGCCGGCGCTCTCCATGATGAGGAGGGAGTAGTTCACCCTCGGGGCTGAGGGTATGTACCACTAGCTATGTGTTTGATCTCTCTCTCTCGTGTTCTTGAATTGACACGATCTTGATGTATCGCGAGCTTTGCTATTATAGTTGGATCTTATGATGCTTCTCCCCCTCTACTCTCTTGTAATGGATTGAGTTTTCCCTTCGAAGTTATCTTATCGGATTGAGTCTTTAAGGATTTGAGAACACTTGATGTATGTCTTGCATGTGCTTATCTGTGGTGACAATGGGATATCATGTGATACACTTGATGTATGTTTTGGTGATCAACTTGCGAGTTCTGTGAACTTATGCATAGGGGTTGGCACACGTTTTCGTCTTGACTCTCCGGTAGAAACTTTGGGGCACTCTTTGAAGTTCTTTGTGTTGGTTGAATAGATGAATCTGAGATTGTGTGATGCATATCGTATAATCATACCCACGGATACTTGAGGTGACATTGGAGTATCTAGGTGACATTAGGGTTTTGATTGATTTGTGTCTTAAGGTGTTATTCTAGTACGAACTCTATGATAGATCGAACGGAAAGAATAGCTTCGTGTTATTTTACTACGAACTCTTGAATAGATCGATCCGAAAGAATAACTTTGAGGTGGTTTCGTACCCTACCATAATCTCTTCGTTTGTTCTCTGCTATTAGTGACTTTGGAGTGACTCTTTGTTGCATGTTGAGGGCTAGTTATATGGTCCAATTATGTTATTATTGTTGAGAGAACTTGCACTAGTGAAATTATGAACCCTAGGCCTTGATTCCTAGCATTGCAACACCGTTTACGCTCACTTTATCGCTTGCTACCTTGCGGTTTTTATATTTTCAGATTACAAAAACCTATATCTACCATCCATATTGCACTTGTATCACCATCTCTTCGCCGAACTAGTGCACCTATACAATTTACCATTGTATTGGGTGTGTTGGGGACACAAGAGACTCTTTGTTATTTGGTTGCAGGGTTGTTTGAGAGAGACCATCTTCATCCTACGCCTCCCACGAATTGATAAACCTTAGGTCATCCACTTGAGGGAAAGTTGCTACTGTCCTACAAACCTCTGCACTTGGAGGCCCAACAACGTCTACAAGAAGAAGGTTGCGTAGTAGACATCACCCCGCCATCCGCGCAGCAAAATCACCTCCTTTTTACTTATCTTGATTCTATAATTTTTTAGATCAATATAATTGAGATTTGTATAGATAGCACATAGGAGCAAAACCAAGTGGTACGGTTAAGGGCATCAAGAATGTGTAGCCAGATGTGAAAATAGCTTTTGGCATCGTGGGAACCATTGTGGACGGTGTTGCCAAAGCCAAAAGGATGGAACCGAAGCTCCCTGATTGATTGATTGAAGGAATAGATAAATGCAACGTCTCTCCTCTCTCTCCCGTGCTTGGACGCATGTACAGTGTAGAGGACAGAGTCTAATCCCCTGTTCCTTCTATCACAAATCACAAAGCAGTGAGGCGTCAAATCACAAAGCATGGACGAAGCAACCATCATTTCACTCTTCGCTGACTCCGCTTCTCCATCGTCTTCTTTGAGAAATCATCTCACCGCACTAAGCTGGACGGACGACGTTGTTGTGTACGAGTAGTACTAGTACATTTACACGTCCTTTGGTTCAACGGACTTCCTGGATCCAAATAAGGCGGTTGTCTCGGCTTGCAGGCGGCACTTGCGAACGACTTACCGTGGTCTCCCTCAATGGTGTTCTCCGTCGAACGCACTTCGCCAAACCACAACGTTCGAGATATTGTCGACGTCACCGCAATGGGGAAGGAAGTCAAATATAGTTACTACCTCCATTTGTTTGTACACATGGACAGTATATCAAAATTACAATTTGCAAAAGGCCACTAACACTAATCGAGGCAAAATTGATGGGGTTTGCCACGCACTAGCAACCAAGGACATTAATATCCCCTGCATGCATGCGGAAGTGAGAAGGTTGGTTTGCATGGCGCTGCATTAATCAAGCGATGAGGAGTGAGATGGTTAGCTCTTTGTGCTTTGGAGAAAAAAATACGCATTAATTGACACGTGAAACGAGGATTTGTATCGATTAATCCCGCGAAGGAAAACCCGCCTTTCTTTTTTAACACTAGTACTCCTAGTACGTAGTACTATGTACTTATCCAGTTTGGGTCTAGGCCTTGCATTGCCATACTTCGCCACACATTTTTGCCAAGCTTGCCTAAAGTGTTCAAAATGAAAAGGAGGTACACTTGCGCACGGCTGTCGCGGTCGCACCGCACCCTCACACGGTCGCTCCTGCACGCCGTGGTCGCACCGCACCCGCACATGCACAGTCGCTCCTGCACGCCGCAAACCCAACCAATGGAACGCACCCTCGCTGAGACGTGATGTCGCATGTGAACAAACCAAACTCAGCCATCCTACCGCTAACACATAATTTTCGTTCATAGAGTATGTTTATCCAACTGCATGTTGGGGAGTATCCGTACGGCCCGTGCGGTGGTCTGTTGGGGAAGAAGAAGAGCTGAGGAAGAAGGGTTAGGAGAAGTAGGATATTCATCCAACCGCCTGAAATGGTAGACTGACCCAAGTCAGGCAACTTGCATAACAATATATGTTTTTACACAGCAAAAGATCCATAAAAACAACAACATAAAGAAAAACTATCACTGCTCGCGGAACGAGACGGCCTCGTCGTCTTTGGTTGCCGGCGCGAACCAGCCGTAGCTGCCGCGTGTGTCTTGGCACCGTGGTTGTCCTCGGGCTCCAGCTACTCGTTCACGCAGAGTGTGCGGGCACTCTACACGGATGAGAGCACCGCCCGATTCCAGTCAAGGACATCCGGTTCCGCCTGTAGGAGGGCCTCAATGGCAGCGGCATCCGCGCGCTGCGCGTCCAGTCGAGCCTCCGCCGCCCGGTTCAAGTCTAGGACATCCGGTTCCGCCTACAGGAGGGCCTCGATTAGAGCGGCATCCGCGCGCTCCACATCAAGTTGGGCCTCTGCCGCGCTGTTCAAGTCCAGGACGTCCGGTTCCGCCTGCCGGAGGGCCTCGATGGCAGCGGCATCCGCGCGCTCCGCCTCAAGTTGAGCCTCCGCCGCCCGGTTCACATCCACGACATCCGGTTCCGCCTGCAGGAGAGCCTCGATGGCAGCGGCATGCGTACGGTCCGCGTCGAGTTGAGCCTCAGCCTCCCGGTCCTCCTTTAGTATCGCCAGGTTGAACCGATGGTCCGCCTGCACCATGGGGGACTCGAATGCCGGCACGAAGTCGACGTCCATCGTCTCATACCCATCGGGGGCCTTCTGCGCCGTGACCTCCACCATGAACATTGGATCGGCTTCCTCCTTCTCGTAGCTTGGCTCCAGAGAACTCGGGGATTGGCCCGCCGCAAAGCGTTCTTGGGAACGGAGGTCTCTGGCACCGACCGCCGCCGCGATTTCTGTGCGGCGCTCCGGCGTCAGCATCTTGTAGTACATGATCTTGCGGCGCACCATGGCTTTCCGGCAAACTAGGGAACGCTTGATGCGGGCTAGGGGATCGAAAGGTGGGGGAAGGGGCTGGAGATTAGGTGTGGTTTTAGGGCAGTGGCTGGCGTAGGCCGAGCAGCGAAGGTTCTGGTGTGAATAGTGGTTCCGGTGACGACCGGTCAATCGGTTTTCACTGTACATAGCTCTTGTCGTGTTCGCGTTGCAGCCTGGCACGCTAGACCCTCCACGTCGCTCACCGAATGGAACACGCTTCGTCTTGCGTTTTCGCTCGCTTGTGGGACCGCAGTTGAGAGAAAACCAACGTCCCTCCCCCTCCCCCGCCCGCGTCATTTTATGCGGAGTAAATAAAAACAGAGGGAGTATACTATGGATGAGGACCCCCTGACGTGGCCGAACCCACTGAATAACTGACATGCGGGGCCTAGCAAGCATGGGGTCCGCCAGTAAGTGACTGAAAGGGAGGGTAAGGCTGGGATACGTATGTGAAAGGAGCTTCCAATAATATAATTTTCACATTATACATCTCATGTACTATTAATCTTCTCAATAGTCCAATGCGGTTTTGAAAAACGCATTAGAGCATGGTTAATAATATAGCCATGCGATGGCTATAAGGAACTGCCATGTCATCTATAGCCATCATCTATTATATGCACTCATACAGTAGTGTGGGCTATAAGGTTGGCTATTTCCCGCAAAAAAAATTATAAGGTTGGCTATTGTATTAGTACTTTTTTCCATCTCCTCTTCATCTCTTTCTTCATATTTATTGTACGTATTTAACTAGGAAAGCGTATATAGCTAGGATCTTGCATGAGAGCTCACTCCCCTTACTTTTTCACATCTCTCTCCTCCACATAGGCCCTATATAAATGGAAGGAGGGAGTACAACTATGAGCACTGCATACTCTAGTACAGATGTTGTCAGTACTCCACTAGTACTATTGGACAGGGAGCTTAAAAAAAGTTACTATTGGACTAGCTATACGTGGCAAAATCCTAGTAGGAAGAGCATGCGTGAGAACAAGCACATTCACGTGGTTGAAAAACAAATTGGAAACCATCTCGAGTACAAATCTAGGAGTACGTACGAATCTAACAATATTGATTGGGCGTTGTTGAATGTTGATACTTTTTTTTATCAAAGTAGAGATACTTTGACTACACATAAAACTTATATGTAAACTAGAAAGGATAGGAGGGAGTATATTGTATGTTCAAAAACGAAACGAACATTGAATACCCTTTATATATCATTTGCGGATGCTATGTTCACCGGTTCAAAATTTTGAATCCGCCTTAGGTATCACACATGCCCCCACTCGTTCTCTGTCGATTTCATCTCGGGGTCCGGAGATCGATTGAAAGAGGACTAGGGTGGGTACAATACGTTCGTTTCGCTTATGAACGTACAATATACCCCCCCATGGGTCATTTCTATCATAGAAACAGACCAAACCTTTATCTCCTTGCATGACACGCAATTGATCTATGAACATCAATCGATCTCGTCAACATGTGTCGGGGCATGAACCGAATGGGATGTCAAAACTAAGACGTGAAGCGACACGTAGTGGAGGCAAAGTGAAACTTCAAACGAACCGTTTGTTTGTATGCATGTCGGACAAATTACAAATAAACATTGTAAGTACAAGCATGGTCTAGGCCCACATGCGAATGATACACGGCGGAATGTTCAAATGAGGCATGCGGGAGGATGGACTCAACCGGAGGGCGACATGATCGATGGAGAAGAGGGTTGGAGAGGAATGAGAAATAAGCAAACGCCACATGATTATACTTGAACAGCTCAAATAAACAATAAGTTGTCTGTCTTGGCCTACATAGTGAAAGGCCTAATGCGCAACGCGGAGAACTGATGCTCAGATATGGCCGGGAAAATAGGGAAACCGACATGTGTGGCACACATGTCGGGACGAAGTAGCGCAAACTAGTCCAATGGAGGAGCTGGCACACGACCTCCTTGCCACCGGCAACCATTCATGTGGGTCGTGGGGGCCAACAACGTGGCGCAGCTCCAGCACCGCCTCTGGACACGGCAACCGCGGTGAGCGACACGCTCATCGTCGCTAGACACGGTCGGTTTCAGTGTGCCGAGGGTGGCGTTAGTGCTGTGGCACGACCAACAGTATGTTTGGTTTGTGCCTAAGGTTGCCCCATCAAAGAATTGGGTATCCAAAATTTTGGTTGAGGTTTTGGTATCCCATGATTTGGCCGACATCGGCAAGAAAAATGAACTAGAGTTCATTGGCATGCCAAAAAAATGGCAACCATCCAAACAAAGACCAATCTTTGGGTCATGACCAAAATTTTGGTAAGGTGCACTTTGGCCACAATCCAAACACACCGCAACACCCGGCTCGTCGAGGATGCACGGGGCGCCGAGACGCGTCCACGGAGTGGTGTAGCGTGGCCAACTGCATCCTCAGGACCTGAGACCATTCCGGGTCGTCTTGCTTTTTCAATGACATGCGTCGATCGCATGTGAGCAAAGGGCAAACGTTGCCACGACCGCAGCTGACTACCCTGGCACACCAAAAACCCTCGTCCCTCGCTCCATCGCGCAGTGCGTTCCTAGCCGACGCCAGCTGCCCGCATTCATGCCGTCCGTCCGTATGCCGTCGCTAAGATGCTCGGTGCCCGAGGAACCAACTCCGACGACTTAATGATGCACCAGGAAGCTTGGCCTCACCGGAATGCGCTACTTAAAGCGGCAACGCCCAGCTAACCTCCACACCATAGCGCATCGTCCTCCGACCTGGCACCACGTCCGCCATGATCGCAAGCGAGAACGCTCTGCGGGAGAGCTTGTCTTCAGGGATGGAGCTAGAGGTCGCCGCCCTCGCTCAAGTCACCGCAAAAGCGGTGGCCACGCCGCCGTCCAACGTCCGGCACCGCCGAGGTCGGGGACTCCTCCGAGGATGAGTAGGGCATGGGAGGCGGCAGGTCATGGTGTGCCAACTGGCCGGTCCGTCTCCCGTGTTCTACTTTTCCTCACCGGAGACCGCACCTTCACTTCATGGGTCTTGAACCCCGCCCCCGTACATGGAGATCGCAGATGGAGGATGTCGGTCGCCGCCGTAGAATAGGTTTAGGGTCGGGGTTCTTTTATTTTTCTGTCCTATAAAAGTTCGAAATGTAATGAAAATCTGCCGTGTTTGCATTAATCTTGGCCGGTGTATATGAACTTTCACAATAATATAGTATATTGTGGGAGTACTAGCAAGATGCCCATGCGTTGCATGGCAGATCTAGATCTTGTGGGAGAAAAGGATGAACGAGGGAAGGCCTTATCTACAAATGCATATTCCGCATTTCACATTTTTCGACATCTATGGGAACCTACGAAAGGGTTAACGTAAATTGCCTCTCTCTCTCCTCCCCTGATTTTCATGGTGGTGGGCCCCTCCCTCCCCCCAATCTACAATCAAAATCTCACATGTTTCACGTTATGTTAATTACGTAATTGGGACTACGTAGGTGTAGCATTACTCTTCCTAAAAACCCAACTAAGCCAACCTCCCAGCATATCGCGCGGGAAAAGACCCGGCCGCGCCGTTTTAGTCGGGGTTACCGGATTACTAGTAGTAGTATCGATGGATCGCGCGAAGCAACAAGTTTTTTTTGAGGGGGCGAAGCACCTAGTTTAAAGGAAAAACGCGGTACACTCACAGCACCCCTGTTGCGGTCGCATTGCACCCCACACACGTTCGGTCCTGCACACGGCTCACGCAAATGGAACGTGCTTTGACTTGCCTCTTCACTGACACGTGGGACTGCACTTGGAGAAACCGACCATGCGCCAAACTCCCCCCGCCCACCGCGCGAAAATCCTTCCCCCACCCAAAAATTCCCCACAAATCCTAGATTCAACCGCCCTTCGGCCAACTAGCCAATAATATTCCCCAAACCCCCCTCCCCCGTCCCCCTCCACTCCATTCGCTCCGCCACAGCCGCCCTCCCTACCACGCCGATACATCGGCGCCGCGGTTCATTGAGGGGACGCACGGCGATCCTCTCGCTCCCACAGTACGCTCTCGTAGACTGCCGTCCTCTAGCCGCGCCGCCACCGCTGGCGACGTTCTTGTGGAGGCGCACGGCGGTCAGCGCCGCCACCGCTGGTGACGTTCGTGTGGAGACGCACGGCGGTCAGCTTCTCCCATGGTATGCGCATTCTAGACTGAGGCCCCGTGCATGTCGGTGTAGCGCTGAATGTTAGCTGATAGACGCTGTTAATCTCACTATTTGCCAAAGTAGTTTACGGTCAATATGCTCTGCTTAAGAAGCTTCCTTGCCCTGTTCTGCACTCAATCTGCTTAGCTGAGATGGCATGCCAAGGCCGATTAGTTGCTAAAATATCCTGCCATATATTTATTGTGACGTAGATTGCCATGGTCTAGTAGCCAATCTGTTAGGTGAAATAGCTCTACACCGTTTTATACTCGATCTTTGTTGCTGCGATGGCCTTCGATAGTTTGATGGCTGTGTGCTCGGCCTCATTGACTGCTGAAACAGCCTGCCATAATTTAGCACTCAAATCTGTTTGCTAAATTAGCTTTACATATATTTCGTTACTTAGATCTGCTTGTCCAAATATCTTGCCATAGCTTTAGACATCGACCTAGGTATTTTCTTCTAGACTTCATAAAAAAGCATATATGTTTTTCCTGTAATATCTAGTAGAAGAACTAATTTGTATGTCTAATAGATGGACAGGACTTGGATAACTTCTGCTCGAAGATTTCTCCACTGCATATGTAGAGGGGGTTGAAAACTTCATGAACTTTATCAGAGCTGAGTATGGTTGTCCGAAATCATATGTGCTTTGCCCGTGTAGCAGTTGTATGAATTCAGTTACAAGACCCTAGTCAACTGTGCAAAATCATCTACACTTGTATGGGATGTCGGTCACATATACTAGGTGGGTTCATCATGGTGAAGCTGTGAACGTCAATGTTATTGTCTACGCGGAAGCTGCAGATCACCATCTTGATCTGCCTAATGCTCAGGTGGAAGAGGAGGAGGAGGAGGTGGTGGCAGAGCCAGTGAGTTTGACCAACATTGAAACAATGCTACAAAATGCTCATGCATTCCGTGAACTTTCACCTGCAGAAGAAAAAACGGTGGGCCCGCATGTTGGAACAATGCAATGTGGTTGTCACCCCAGGAAATAAGCTGTCAGTATTCTCAGCTATGGTCACCTTTCTTCAGGTGAAGACATCTGAGTGGATGACCAACAAATCATTCGATGCGATGTTGGCCGCTTTCCGCAAAGCTTTCCCAGATCCGTCTGAGCTGCCACACACCTACAGTAAAATGAAGAATTTCCTTTGTGCAGTTGGAATTGGATATAATATGATCCATGTTTGTATGAATAATTGTGTTCTGTTCTGGAAGGATTATGCCAACTTAAGTGAATGCCCGAAATGCAAATCAACAAGATGGAAGATGGCGATGCTATGAAGAGGATTCCTCATAATGTTCTGAGACATTTTCCAATTACACCAAGATTGCAGAGGTTGCTTCATGATGCTGAAACAAGAGAGGATGTACTGTGGCATTCTAGGAACTAGGAGTATAGAGATTAGAATGTGATGAGCCATCCATCACATTGTAGTGAGTGGAAAAGCTTCAATCAGAAGCACGAAAAGTTTGCTGCTGACCCGAGAAACATTAGACTTGGCTTAGCTTCAGATGGATTTAACCCATTTGGCCACCAGAGCGCCACATATAGCATGTGGCCAGTGCTTGTTATCCCTTACAACATTCCTCCAAATGTCTGCACAAAAGAATCAAACTGCATGATGGCCTTGCTCATCCCAGGTCCAAAAAGTCCTAGAAAGGATTTTGATTTGTTCATGGAGCCTCTTGTGGAGGAACTTCAACAACTATGGAGGGGTGTTCTCACTCGAGACCTATATAGCAGCCCACCAGCTGAATTCTTTCTGCGTGCTGTTATAATTTGGTGCATCCATGATTATCCGGCTTTGGGCACTATGTCAGGGCGAAGGACACATGCTTACAATGCATGTGTTCGCTGTGACAGGAATCCGCTGTCATACGCAATACTTAGCAAGATCTGTTACATTATACACCACCGTTTCCTTGCCAAGGAGAAGCCGCATCCTATAAAATACCGAAGACATGTGTTCAATGCAAAGCATGAAAACCGTGATGCGCTAAAGAGGCTCACCGCCGATGAGTTGCAAGTGGAATTAGAGAAGGTCAGGCATATTACACCAGGAAACAATCCTCATAATGGTAGTGGGAAAAGGAAGCATGGCAGGGCAGAAGAGAGATTATTGTTTACCCGCAGGTCCACTTTGTGGGACTTGGAGTATTGGAAAGATTTTGATCTGCGGCATAATCTTGATGTGATGCACATCGAGAAAAATATATGTGACTACATTATCGGCACACTTCTTAATATTGAAGGCAAGACGAAAGATACCTTAAAATCTAGGATTGATTTGACACACCTGGGTATCAGACAGGATTTGCAGGTGCAAGATGAAGGTAAACCACGGGATATGGCACCAGCTGTGTACGTCTTGGACAAGGTAAAAAGAAAAGAATTATGCGAGGTCCTGTCACGTGTGAGATTCCCACATGGATTTGCTTCCAACCCTAAAAGGAGAGTCAGTGCAGATGGAAACAAGGTACAAGGGTTGAAAACTCATGGCTGCCACGTCCTACTTCAAAGGGTTTTACCTGTTATCCTTAGAGGATTGGGTTGCCCTGACTTATACAGAGCAGTTGCAGAGTTGGGACAATTCTTCAGGGAACTCTGCAGTAGAAATATCAGGATAGATGCTTTGGAGCGTCTTAGAGACAAGATACCAACTATCCTATGCGACCTTGAGAAGATATATCCTCCAGCCTTCTTTGATGTGATGGTGCATTTGGCTGTTCATCTACCTCATGAGGCACTACTTAGAGGTCCAGTACAGTATGGCTGGATGTACCCTATTGAAAGGCAGCTAGGCACTTTCAAGGGCCATGTTAGGAAGAGAGCTAGACCCGAGGGTTCCATTGCAGAGGCCTACATTGCTACAGAAGCATTGACATTCTGCTCAAAATACATTGAAACAGCTAATCAGCTTAGCAAAGACGTGGATGAAGACAATCTCCGGCTCAATGTTTTCGATTATTCTATTCGAGTTAAAGGGAAGAGTCGACAAGAGGACAAACCTAAAGATTTGGACAAAATGGTTTGGTATGTGTTGAATAACTGTCCTCAGATACTACCTTATATCAAGTATGTGCTAAGTACTGCAGCTTATACATCATAATCTAGTAAACTTGTAGAACATTCTTATATATTTAGATGTTTGACGCGATCACTATGTTGTGCAGCATCTACAAAAAGAAGTTACTGCCGCAAAATCCAAGAAACATGGACAAACTGGTTATGGCAGGATTTGCGAAATAGTTCAAGAGCCATGTAAGCTTTTGAATTGCACTGCCAGTTTTTTTAATGTATTCAATACATAAGATGATCAGCTTGTCTATTTTCTAACCATAGGTTAAGAAGATGCGGGAGGATGGGCAGGCAGTTGATGATGCCCTTTACTCACTAGCAATGGGTCCTGATACTCGGGTAAGACATTATGAATCTTGCGTTGTTGGAGATGTGCGCTACAACACCCTTGCATGAGACGAAGGCAAGAAGACACAAAACAGTGCCATCATGAGCATGGATACGTATGACAAAGAGACAACTGAAATGTATGCTAACATAACAGACATTGTTCAGTTGTAGTATATCTCCAGTTTCGAGGATCATCGGTGTGTGGTTTTGTTGTGCTGTCGTTGGTATAACCTGTTGTCCAGGATCGCAAAACCCAGAGCTGATGATTATTGCAAATCCATCAATGTCAAGGCGGCGTACCAGACCACCGAGCCTTTTATTTTGGAAAATCAAGCAACACAGATATTTTTCTTGGAAGACACATTTGCACGCAGCGATGACTGGAGAGTAGTGCAAAGGTTTGAGCAGAGGAATTCGTTTAATGAAGTTGCACAATAAGATGATGCTTACACTGCTCCTGACGTACAAGATAACACATATGTTCCTAATATCTTTGAGAACCATCACGTCAATGATGCCGGCGAAAAGATTGCCTGTCGTGCTGTTGACATACAAGACTTGATCAAGAAGAAGCCAACGTTCGAGGACGTTGAGGATGAAGAAGAAGATGACACCGTGGGGAATTACGATTCAGACTGATACACACGGCGAAGATGTTGACGCTGCTGCTGCGGATGATGATTACATTGCTTTTGTCGTATTTGCCTGTCAGATGACGTTTTTTATCTACTATGTGAAATTGTGTTTGCTATGACAACTGAAACCTGATGAACATGTTGTTTAGTATTTTCCTGTGAGAACATCACTTGTTATGTATGTTGATTTGTGTTTGGTGATTGTATGACGACTAAAACATGATGACATTGTTGTTTAGTTGTACTCATATTTGGCTGTGAAACTTGAATTTGATGACATAGTTTGCTGTTAGACTGCAATTTGCTCGACGTCCTCTATTAATTTATTTATTTATTACCAAAAGGGCCTCTGCTATTTATTTATTTATGAGCAAAAGGGGATACCCCCTGATTTCCGTTAATAGAAATCTTTAGATGTTCACAACACTACGCCCAGCCTGCTACACAGGTTTCATTCATTACTAGTTTCAGCAAAGTGCTGATGTCATAGCCACTGAATACATCACGAGTGCTACATACACTGCAAATAAAGAGACAATCATGCTACAGAGCACATCGATTTTGCCCATTATCTTCACAAGCTCTTTCATCTCCTCATTGCTGTCAAGGCGGTTCAGCAGCTGCTGCCTGGCCATGATCAGAGGAACTGCATCTTTAACCTTCTGCTCTGCATCTTCCTCTTCTGCCGTTCCTTCAGTTAGTTGTCCAACATCCCAACCTGCTGGTATTGGGATTCCTCGGCTACCCAAATAATCAGCATAGTTGCACTCCCCCACATCAGCAACTTTCCAGAAATACAAATCACATGAATCTTCCCTTTTCTGCACGAATCAAGTTGGAAGATCATCAACCAAACTATTAAAAAAATCAGCAACTGAAAGCAGCAAAACAACGCTTAAACATATTATTACCCCATGATTCAGGAATTTGTAGAAGACTCGGCCAGGGGTTGAGGATTGTGGTTGAGACGCGACGGATGACTCTGCGTGATTTGCAGCAGTTGCACCACACCAACGGCAGCGGGTTGCGATGAGCAACCGGTTGCGGTGCGCGTGCCGGTGGGGGTGTGATGAAACCCACAGGCGATGGTACGGGTGGCGACTTGGCGCATATTTGGTTGTTGGCTGCTGAACAGCAGGTGGACGAGCCGCCAGCGGACATGGTTGCTACGGCCAGAGCTTTTGATGCTAGGCAGAGTAAGTAGAGAAGAGAAGAAGCAAACGTTGGATATGTCAGTTTCATTACTTGCAGAGTAGCATAGCACTATATATAGTCATAGTCTAGGTTTGGATTCGAACCAGCTACAGGAGCACGTCTCTCTTTTTTCTAATACTCAGCAACGTCTATTTACTGGTACACTAGCTTGTTCTGTACGCCTTCTCAAGTCTTTGATTCCTCCACATGACATCTGGGACCCACCGGAAGGGCCTCTGTATTTTGCCAAAAAAATGTGCCCCCCGCTGATAGGTCGGACCCACCAGCAATCTTCGCACGCAAGGAAGTGCCTCCTTATTACGCACAAAAAATGAATACTTCCCCAACCAGCTGGAACCCAGCATCGTGGGAGGCTGACTTGTGGGCCTACCAAGTTGACGGGGACGGAGGGCTTAGTCAACTTAGTTAATATTAATGATTCTAGCTCCAGTTACCGTACAATGTTCATCCAACGGAAGTAGTGCTTCTTCAACCTCAGGTCTTCTTGCTCCAGCCGCCCAAACCAGTGTCGGTCGTGCCGCATGCTCCTGCCTCCCGTGGCTGGCTGTGATGCCGCGGAGGCCTCACCACCCCCTACTACTCCCACCGCTGGCCAAGGCATCCCTCTACTCACCCACAACCCCTGTTATTCTGTGGCGACGGCAGCCTCACACCGCAGCCGAACCAGTGAACCCTTGTACTCCTCTCCGCGTGGGCATCCACTGCCGCGTCTTCCACGACTCCGCGTCGTCCCCTTCCTAGGCCTCGCCGTCGTCCACCGCCTTGGTGCTCTCGGCGCGGCGTGGTCAATGTGGTCAACGACCGACTTCCATCGGAAGAGTACTGTACGTGGAGAGGCTGACAGCTGGGTCCACGGCCACAGCCCAGTTTTTTTGTGATTTGTCAAGTAAGTCGCTTTGTCAGGCCTGTTGGGCTGCAAATCTTTCAAGACGAGGAGAGCTTCATTCGGCTGGCCGAGAAAATGGCCTATTAGTAATGAGAAATGGGCTGTACATTTTTAAAACACATAAAACCGGCAATTAGTTTCAAATTTCTTTTTTTCATTTCGAGATTTTAAATTGCATTGATTTTTATGCGTGGACAACTTTTTGGATTTTATATTGATATACATTTATTTTTAAAATCAGTTTGAATGTGACTCAAAATTTCAGGATTAAAAACAGTTCGGACCGGACCGAAATATGCAAAATTTTGTATAATTTTTTAACCGTGGCCACAATATGGGCTATAATGCTAAAAAAGAATATGGGCTCCAAAAAAACCTTCAGAATTAGCAAATGGGCTGTATATTATTAGAAATAATGGCAGATGGGCTGTATGATGTTTTCCACAGATTTGAGGCTTTTCTAAAAAAAAGTTGACGCACAAGAAGTGACTGTTGGATGTCCATCCAACGGCCGTCGTGCTTCTTCAATCTCTGCTCTTCCTGCTCCAGCCGCTCAAACAAGCGCCGGCAGGACTGCCTGCTCTCTCCTCCCTGCGGCCGGCTGTGCTGCCGTGCAGGCCTCACCGCCCAACCGTACTCCCATCGCTGGACTAGCCATCCCTCTACTCACCCACACCTGCTGTTATTCTCCGACGACGGCAGACGAACCAGTAAACCCTCGTACAGTCGTACTCCCCTCCACGTGGGAAACAACTCCGAGTCTTCCATGCTTCCGTGTCGTTCCCTTCCTAGGCCTCGCCGTCGTCCACCGCCCTGGTGCTCTCGGCGCGGCCTGGTCAACGTGGTCAACGACCGACATGCATCTGAAGTTGTCGGTGTGGAACGACAGCTATGGGATCACAAGAATCCCTACTACGGTTGCCGGGGCACGGGGTTGCGAGAAGAGCAGGATTAGTAACCAGCACGAGGATCGTTTACCCAGGTTCGGGCCACGAGGATGCGTAAAACCATAGTCCTGCTTTGGTGGGTGTATTTCAGAGAGTTCTTGAGCTCTCGAACTAGCTGTGGTGAGTGTGTGGTTCAAAAGAGCCGAATCCTTCTCCAGTATGCCATGGGCCTCCTTTTATAGTCGAAAGGGGCTGCCACAGTGGCACAGAGGAGGTGGAATGGCGCACAGTGCTATGAGCTTATCGCTCGTATTATAGGACAAGACGAATTTAATGCGTAGCTTAGGTGTCCCCTTACTTTATCGGGGACAGGGGCGAGGCCCGTCCCATCCGTCGCTACTCCTCCTTGCTTCGACACGCGCCATGGCTAGCAACGCATGCGGCGCCACGTAGGCAGGTAGGCAGCTGAGGTGGCACGGCGGTGGAGCCTCCACGAAGATCTGCATGCCGCCACGCAGGCGTTTGATGAGTTGGCCTAGGAGCTGCATGTTGCCACGCAGGTGCCCGCCCAGCTGGTTGGGCTGGCAGCCGCATGTGAACGGTGGTGGAGACTTGGTTGGTGCGAGCCTGGTAGTGACTCTGCTGGCATCCTCGGTGAGGGCCTTGCCGGGTGGCCCAGCAAGGGTCTTGCCGTGGCGCACTGTCGTCCCCGGTAAGGACCTTGCCGGGGGTCTGGTGGCCTTCCTCGGCAAGGATCCTGCCGAGGATCATCGTCTTGTAATCCTCATCTGATCTTGAGTGTTCCTTGTCGTCGACACCCCACGATCACAGGGTGGGGAGAGGTCGCTTCACCCGTCCCCTCGATTCTGCACGTTTGCCACGCGTCCTCCATGCGCTTGGGGTGGCAAGCGGTGGAGGCGGGAAACCGGGCCGTCACTGGTTGGGGCAGCGGGTCGGTCTCGATTCCCCAAACATCTGGTGGCTGGATTGGCCGAGCGGGGCGGCCGAGCCCTGACCCCGCCCCTTTATAAGGAGGGGGGAGGTGAGAATGGCATCCTGCACTCTTCTGTCATCTATGTCCTCCTGCTTCCGCTTCTTCCTTTTACTCGCCATGGAAGGGAATCCTGGTCCTTCGTCGGTGGCGGCGAGGGTCGCCGCTCGACAGCGCGTCCCTCCCCCTCCTGAGCCCGCGGTGGTGGAACCGGCCGCGAGGGGAAGGGGGAGGGGCGAGGCCGGAGCAGAGGTCGTAGTGCTCGGGGAAGAGGAGGACGGGGCGGCGCGCCGGCTTCGCCCCCGCCAATGATGCCTTTTCCGATGGAAGGCCATGTTGGATACCAGCCCCGCGAATTCTTCATCAGGCTGCGCCGGCCTTCACGTCTTCTTCTTCGTCTTTCCCGCCCCGTTTGCTCGGGAGATGGAGCGTGACCCACCCCAATCCCTCAGATTGCACATGAGGGGATGTGGGAATGGGGGCACGCGGGTCGACGTCGACTTCCCGGCTCCTCGGGTCAGGTACCTCCGTCGTGGATGGAAGACGTTCACTCGCATCCATAGCCTGACGGCGGGGCTCGTCCTCTACTTCAAGTTAATGGAGGACGGCCTGCTCTCCGTCAAGGTCTTCGGAGACTTCGATACTCGCCTGAAGCGCTGCGTGGAGAGCTCCTCCGACGGAGATTCCGACGATGGGTGCTCTTCCTCGAGCGAAAGTGATGAGGAGGAGAGCGGGGCAGATGACGGGGACGAGTCCGACTAGGCGTCGGATGCCCCGCGCCTGGGCAGGTGCGGCAGCAGCAGCATCTGCACCTGGCCGCTCCTCCGGCAGAGATTTGCCGGGGGTGGGGCCAGCTCCTTGAACTTCTCGGGGCCGTCTCCTTGGGCGGCTCGCGTTGGGAGGTTGCGGAAGAGGAAGAGGGCGGGCGGCAAGGTCGTCAACTAGGAGTACGCAGGCACCGACGCCTTCATCGCGTATTGCCGGTCCTGCCGCCTCGTCTTCCAGCTCCTTTCCCGGCACCGTCATCACCGGCCCACCAGTGGGCAGCCACCGAGGTGTTCTCTTGGTGCTTTCTGCTGCTCGTAGCTTGCCTAGGTGCCCCTTTTGCCCTTTCGCCTCCTTGACCTGCCTCATGAGGAGAGGGAAAAGAAAGGGATCACGGGCATCTTATCTCTTTTTTAATCTGTAAGCCTTCGGGCCTTGTTAAATTTAAAGCTTGTAATCCCCCTTGTTCATGTTTTTCATTTCGTACGGACTGTATCTGTGTGGGATGCTTTTAAAGAAAAAGGGATGTTTGCCGGGTTTTTCGTTCGTGGGTAGACCCCGCGACAAGGAGCGAATCCTTGTTACAATTTAAGATAAATGTTTTCACCCGGCAACAGGCCTTGCCGCCCCCCCCCCCCACTTCGCTCGACCATTCACGCGCCCTTGGCGGGGGTAGGGATGAAGCAGGACTAGGCTCCTCGTTCTACTTCCTTGCCACCACTACTACAACCAAATCCGGGCCCAGGATGTAATCCTTGGGTATAGAAAAGGGGAGCACGGTGGCCTAGAAATAAAATGAGGTTTCACATATCCTAGTTCCGTTCTGAAATGCATGATAGAGGATGAAAGACTTATCTCCATCTGCAGCCCCCGGCAACCTTGTCTTGCCGCGGTTGGATCCTTGTGCTTGTAGCCCCCGGCAACTCTGGTTTGCCGGGGTCGGGACGCCGGTCCATTTCCTTTCTTCCAAGTAGCTCAGCAGAAGTGCTCATGTGCCCTGCGAACCAAAGGAGGACATAAAAGAAACAGATAGACGCGCACTTGACCTCTAGGCTAGGGGTTAGTCGCCGCTAAGCACTATCAACCCTAACCAAGGAAGAGACTCGACCTAGCATGCATGCTATAACTTAGGGCGCCAGCGCTTCATTTATTTATGCTCAGGGTTTGCGCTTGGCTTTGTACAAAGGGTTACAAGCCTTGCCGGCAAAGCTTGTACCAAAGGTGGCTTGCCGGGAGGCCCGGCAAGCCGCGCCTTATGGGTAAAACTTGCGAAGATGCTCGATGTTCCAGGAGTTGCTCACCGGGACAGCATCTTCGGTCTCCATGCGGATTGCGCCGGGCCTGGTGACTCGTATTACCCGATAAGGGCCTTCCCACTTTAGCATCAACTTGTTGGAATTCTTGGCCGACTGAACGCGCCGAAGAACAAGGTCGCCTTCCTCAAAACTTCGGGCATGAACCTTGCAGCTATAGTAGCGGCGCAGGGCTTGCTGGTAGTGTGCTGCTCTCACAGCCGCCACAAATGCTCTTCCTCAAGGAGCATTGCGTCATCTTGCCACAAATGCTCTTTCTCAAGCTCATCATAAGCGAGCACTCGAGGTGACCCGTATATGAGTTTCGTGGGGAGAACTGGCTCCGCCCCATATACTAGGGCAAAGGGTGTCTGTCCGGTGACTCGATTTGCCGTCATCCTCATCGACCAAAGAACCGCCGACCACTCATCAATCCAGCGCCTTCCACTCTTGTGGAGCTTGTCAAAGGTCTTCGTTCTCAGGCCTCGCAACACTTCAGCATTTTCCCTCTCCGCTTGGCCGTTGCTCCGTGGGTGTGCCACGGAAGCAAAATAGACCTTGATACCGAGGTCTTGAATGTATTGCATGAAGGTGTGGCTTGTGAACTGCGTGCCGTTGTCGGTGATGACTTTGTTTGGCACACCAGAACGGCAGACCAGTCCCTTGAAGAACTTGACGGCTGATTGAGCAGTCACCTTTCTCACTGCTTCCACTTCCGGCCACTTTGTGAACTTGTCGATTGCAATGTACAAGTACTCAAAGCCCCCGACAGCGCGGGGGAAAGGGCCCAGTATATCGAGCCCCCAGACCAAGAATGGCCAGGAGACAGGGATTGTTTGAAGGGCTTGAGCTGGTTGATGAAGTTCTTTGAATGGAACTAACACGCTTCACACTTGGTTACTAGTGCCATCGCATCCTCGAGGGTGGTGGGCCAGAAGAAACCTTGCCAAAACGCCTTGCCGGCAAGGGCCCTCGACCCTATGTGGGAGTCACATATGCCTCCATGTATCTCCGCCAACAGCTCCAGTCCTTCCTCCCGGGGGATGCACTTCAATTTCACACCGTTCGGCCTTCTCCTGTACAGGACGTCATCGACGAACTGGTACAGGGCGGACCGTCGGGCTACTTTCTCCGCTTCTTCTTGCTCCTTAGGAAGCTCCCCTGTTTGGAGGAATTGGACGGTATGTTGCGCCCATGCCGGAGCCTGGGGCTCGACGGCAAGGACCAAAGGCATCTCTTCCGCCATGGGAGTCGATGTCTCTACGGCCAGGGCTTGATGCCCTGCCGGAGCCAGTTGCTCTTGGGCAGGCTCAGTGTGCACGGCAACATCCTTGCCGGCCGTCCTAGGGGGCTCGGTGGGAAGGTACTTGCCGGGACCTGATTTCCTCCGCTTGTTCTGCTCTGTTGATGGTTCGACGGATGGCTGAGTTAAACGGAGCAAAAAGGTACACGGCTCCACAGGTAGCTTGAATGCAGCACGCTTTGAGAGGTAATCAACGATGTCGTTCACCGCTCGGGGGACGTGCTCCGCTTGGATGCCGTCAAAGAGCTCCTCCAGCTTTCTCACCTCATCTACGTAGGCCTCCATCAATGGGCTCTGGTAATCCTTGTTGACCTGCCTAAGAACAAGCTGCGAGTCACCCCTGACGATGAGCTTCTTAACCCCGAGGTCTGTCGCGATCCTGAGACCGGCGAGCAATCCCTCGTACTCAGCAGTGTTATTGGTGGACATCTCCCTGGGGAAGTGCATCTGGATCACGTACTTGAGGTGCTCTCCGGTGGGTGCGACGAGCAGCACACCGGCACCGGCGCCTTGCAGCGAGAAAGCCCCATCAAAGTACATGATCCAGTCGCGGTCTGCTTCCTTGCCGGGGAGAGTGGTCTCCTGGATTCCTTCGTCAGGCATTGAGGTCCAGTCTGCAATGAACTCCGCCAAGACTCTGCTCTGGATTGTCAAGGTACTTTCAAATTTCAAACCGAAACTTGATAACTCCAAGGCCCATTCCACAATCCTCCCGGTTGCATCTGGGTTATGCAGTATCCGTTGCAACGGGAGGCGGGTGACGACAGTGATCTCGTGGGCTTGGAAGTAATGACGCAGCTTTCTCGAGGCCATAATGAGGCCGAAGAGCAATTTCTGCACACCGGAGTACCTCGATCTAGCTCCCTGCAAGAGGGAGCTGACAAAGTAAACCGGGTGCTGCATCATCTTCTTCTTCTGCACCACCTCACTCGACTGCGCGAGCACTGCCTTGGTGGCATCAGACTCTGCCGGGGGCCTGGCCTTGCGAGCACCAGGCCCTGCCCGGGGAATCTTTGGCTTGCCATCCGCTGGTTCTTTCGCTGTCACTGCCTCCTCGTCGACCTCCCTCTGTGCCACTAGTGCGACGCTGACCACTTGATTTGTTGCCGCCAGATACAGCAGCAACGGCTCTTGTGGTTTAGGCGCAACCAGTATTGGCATGGAGGAAAGGTATTTCTTCAGATTCTGCAATGCTGCCTCGGCTTCTGGGGTCCACTCCATTGGGCCTGCCTTCTTCAAGATTTTGAAGAAAGGAAGGGCGCGCTAGGCGGACTTGGAGATGAATCGGCTCATGGCGGCGACGCAGCCGGTGAGCCGACGCACATCCTTGATCCGCTTGGGCGCCTCAATCTGCTCAATAGCCTTGATTTTGTCTGGGTTTGCCTCGATCCCGCGCTGCGACACAAAGAACCCGAGAAGCTTGCCGGATGGAATGCCGAAGACACACTTCTCAGGGCACAAGAGTTGCCCCGTCTTTGGTCTTGACCACTATGTCATCCATGTATGCTTCCATATTTCTATGGAGCTGGGGTTCAAAACCAATTTGGACTGCTCTTGCAAACATCGAGCCAGCACTCTTCAACCCGAAAGGCATCTGCAAAAAGCAATACGTACCACATGGGGTGACGAATGTTGTCTTCTCTTCATCTTCTCTTGTCATGAAGATTTGGTGGTAGCCCGAGTAGGCGTCGAGGAATGACAACAGATCACACCCGGCCGTGGAGTCGACAATCTGGCCGATGCGCGGCAATGGGAAGTGGTCGTTAGGACAAGCCTTATTGATATCTGTGTAGTCAATACACAGCCTCCACTTCCCATTTGCCTTGCGCACCACTACCAGATTGGCCAACCACGTCGGGTGGAGCACTCCTTTCACCAAACCTGCCACTTCCAACTTCCTGATCTCCTCTGTGATGAACTCCTGCCTCTCCAGAGCCTGCTTTCTGACCTTCTGCTTGACGGGCCGCGCATGAGGACAGACAGCTAGGTGGTGCTCAATCACCTCCATGGGAACACCGGGGATGTCGGATGCTTGCCACGCAAACACGTCGATATTCCCCCGTAGGAAGGTGACGAGCGTGCTTTCCTATTTTCTATCGAGGGTTGAGCCTAAGGTGAAGGCCCCTCCCGTGCCATCCTCCCTGATGGACACCTTCTTGGTCTACGGCGGCTCAACTCTGGATTTCTTGCTCTCGCCAGTAGAGGTAGCACAACACTCCGAGGAGGTGCGCTTGCTGGAGTGGGTGCGAGAGGTCTTGTCGGGCTTCTTCTTCCCTCCCGGGCCTTCAGCGGCAGGAGCAGGTGCCTTGACGGCAGCTGCTGCGATAGCTTCCCGGTAGAGATGGTCGGCGCAAATCAGCGCGTCCTTCTTGTCGGAGGGGACGGAGATGATGGTCAACAGCCCGGGTATCTTTAGCATGTTGTAGGCGTAGTGTGATGCCGCCATGAACTTGGCTAGTGCCGGGCGGCCGAGGAAACCGTTGTAGGGCAAGGGGATCTCGGGCACGTCGAAGATGATCCTCTCCGTCCTGTAGTTCAACTCTCCTCCAAACGTCACGGGCAGTGTGACCTTCCCCTTCGGCTGGCTCCTCCCCGGATGGACCCCTTGAAACGTGCCCGTTTCCTCGAGGTCTTCATCAGGAATTTGCAGCCTTTTGATCACGACGGGCAAGATCAAGTTCAGGCCGGCCACGCCGTCAACCAACATCTTGTTCACGTTGAGGTTGCGTATCGTTGGTGAGACAAACAATGGCAAACACCCAACCGCAGTCGTGCGGTCAAGGTGGTCCTCGGCGTCAAAGATGAGGGGCATGCTGGACCACTTCAGCGGCTTCTGAGCATCGAACAACAGCTCCGCCGCTGTAATCTCACGCGCCCACTGCTTGAGATGGCGGTGAGAAGTATGCAGCGAGGCGCCACCATCGACGCACATGGCCGCCGCAGCCTTCTGGAACTCTTGCTCACCGGACTCGTCGTCCTCATCGTGATCATCGTCTTCTTGTTTCTTGTCACGGCCTCGGGCGGGCCTCTCTTGCTGGTTGTCCTTGCCGGGGCAGCTTCCTTGGTCGCCACGCTTCTTGCCGGATCCCTCAGCACCATCCTGACCTTTCTCCTTGTCCCGCCTTTCATACTTGGCCTTTTGCTTTTCAGCAAGCAGCTCGACTTGTCGGCAGTTCTGGAGGTCGTGGCCCTTGGTGCGGTGGATCTTGCAGTACTACTTGCCGGAGCCCCCTGGCTTATCGGTGGCTGCTAAGGCCTGGCAGGCGGCACACCCAGCAATCTCCTTGTCGCTGGTCGCGGTGGGTCCGCGGGTCGGACTACGCTATAGAGATGTTATCACAAGCGTCGTTACGACGGGCAGACGCCCGCGGTGGCTGGCGAGGAGGAGGAGAGTGCACCGTGGCCGCGGCTCCCCCGGTCCTCCCAGCGCCAACATGTGGTCGCTCGGTGGAGCGCCGCCCCGAGGGCCCCGCCGGTCGCTCGTCGCGCTTCACTGCACCAGGAGGGAAGTCGAGGAGCAGCTGCGCGCGCGCCAAAGCTTCCGTTGGCGTGGGTGGCGGCGCTAGCTCCGTGGACCGTGGTGTGCTTCGACTTCTAATCATGTTAGAAGGAGCTCCACCATGACCCAGCGGCTGCACGCCATTTTCGCCAGCACTTCGGCGGGCATGCTGGACTCCTTCATCCCGCGAACGACGCACAGGGCTCTTCCCACGGCGGTGCCCAGGGTCGCCGGCGTGGTCATGTTGTTCGTCGCGCACACCATGGGAAGAGCATGCAGTGGTCGCCGGCGTGGTTGTCTTGGAGGTCGCTGCGCCACCCGGAGGTGGCACAACGACACCCCTGGAGTGCCCCGCGCCGCCTGCGGGGGGCCCAGTTCCGTCTTTGGATCTGGCGACGTGCAGCCGGTCGTCGGGCGTGCAAACGACGCAGCTCGCCAGGCTTTGAGTGCCAGGTTGATGCTGGTGCTCGCGGACCATGGCCCGGATCCTGTCCGCGAACGGGCCGCTGCTCGCCCGTAGTGGTACGGGCCGTTCGGCCCCCGAAGAGCCGATCGCCGTGGCCGTCTTCTTCTTGGGAGCCATGGCGATGAAGAAACGCTAGGCTAGCTACTAGACCAGATTCTCACAATTGCGCCCCCTACCTGGCGCGCCAAAGATCTCGGTGTGGAACGACACCTATGGGATCACAAGAATCCCTACTACCGTTGCCGGGGCGCGGGGTTGCGAGAAGAGCAGGATTAGTAACCAACACGAGGATCGTTTACCCAGGTTCGGGCCACGAGGATGCGTAAAACCCTAGCCTGCTTTGGTGGGTGTATTTCAGAGAGTTCTTGAGCTCTCGAACTAGTTGTGGTGAGTGTGTGGTTTGAATGAGCCGAATCCTTCTCCAGTATGCCATGGGCCTCCTTTTATAGTCGAAAGGGGCTGCCACAGTGGCACACAAGAGGTGGAAAGGTGCACAGTGCTATGCTTATCGCTCGTATTATAGGACAAGACGCATTTAATGCATAGCTTAGCTGTCCCCTTGCTTTATCGGGGACGGGGGCGAGGCCCGTCCCGTCCGTCGCCGCTCCTCCTTGCTTCAACACGCGCCCTGGCTAGCGACGCATGCGGCGCCATGTAGGCAGGCAGGAAGCTGAGGTGGCGCGGTGGTGGAGCCTCCACGAAGATCTGCATGCCGCCACACAGGCCTTTGATGAGTTGGCCTGGGAGCTGCATGTTGCCACGCAGGTGCCCGCCCAGCTGGTTGGGCTCGCAGCCGCATGTGAACGGTGGTGGAGACTTGGTTGGTGCGGGCCTGGTAGTGGCCCTGCTGGCGTCCTCATTGAGGGCCTTGCTAGGTGGCTCGGCAAGGGTCTGGCCGTGGCGCGCTGTCGTCCCCGGCAAGGACCTTGCTGGGGGTCTGGTGGCCTTCCTCGGCAAGGATCCTGCCGAGGATCGTCGTCTTCTAATCGTCATCTGAACTTGAGTGTTCCTTGTCTTCACAAAGATCTGCATGCCACCATGGAGGTGCCTCCCGAGCCCTGGCCCAACGTGATGTTGGAGACCGTGGGCTCAAGGGTGGCTCGCTCTGTTGGTGTGGGGCAAGCTGCCCCGTGCCGGGGGAAACTTCTTCGTCCCTCTGCTCTTTGTGGTCTTGGCCTTGGCGTTGCTCTGGTTATCTTGGGCTTCGGTCTTACCTTGGCTCACCTCCCATGTTCTGCTTGGTGTGGCCGTGGGTGCGGCTCCGACTGCCCGTGCACAGGTAAAGGGGTACAAAAGTGCGCCCCTCCTTTTGTACACCGACAGAAGTGGACTGTACGAAGAGAGGCTGACAGCTGGGTCCACGGCCGCACGCAAGGAAATGCCTCCTTATTACGTGCAAAATAATGATTCCTCCACCTGACATCTGGGACCCACCGAAAGGGCCTCTGTATTTCGTGAAAAAACATTACCGCCGCTGACAGCTTGGACCCACCAGCTATATCTTCGCACGCAAGGAAGTGTCTCCTTATTACGCACAAAAAAAGAATAATCCCCCTGCTAGCTGGGACCCAGTATAGTGGTAGGCTGACTTGTGGGCCTACTAAGTTGACGGGGACGGAGGGCTTTGTCAACTTAGTCAATATGCACGATTGTAGCTCCAGTGACCGTACGATGTCCATCCAACGGCCGTAGTGCTTCTTCAACCTCTGGTCTTCTTGCTCCAGCCGCCCAAACCAGCGCCGGTCGTGCCTCGTGTTCCTGCCTCGCGTGGCCGGCTGCGATGCGGTGGAGGCCTCACCGCCCCCTACTACTCCCACAGCTGGCCAGGCCATCCCTCTAGTCACCCACACACCCTGTTATTCTGCGGTGACGGCAGCCTCACACCGCGGCGAACCAGTGAACCCTCATACTCATCTATGCGTGGGCATCCACTGTCGCGTCTTCCCCAGCTCCGCGTCGTCGCCTTCCTAGGGCTCGTCGTCCACCGCCCTGGTGCTCTCGACGCGGCGTGGTCAACGTGGTCAAGGAACGACTTCCATCGGAAGAGTACTGTACGTGGAGAGGCTGGCAGCTGGGTCCACGGCAGCCGCAAGGAAGTGCCTCCTTATTACACGGAAAATAATTATTCCTCCACCTGACAGCAGGGACCCACTGGATGGGCTGCTGTATTTGGCGAAAAAAACGTTTCCCCCCTGACTGCTGGGACCCACCGGACGGGCCACCATATTTCACGAAAAAACGTTCCCCCCGCTGTCAGCTCGGACCCACCGGAAGTGCCTCCTTATTACGCACAAAAAAATGAATACTCCCCCTACTAGTTGGACCCACCTTGGTGGGTGGCTGACTTGTGGGCCTATTAAGTTAACGGGGACGAGTGCTTTGTCAACTTAGTCAATATGAACGATTCTAGCTCCAGTGACCGTACGATGTCCATCCAACGGCCGTAGTGCTTCTTCAACCTCTGGTCTTCTTGCTCCAGCCGCCCAAAGCAGCGCCGGTCGTGCCGCATGCTCCTGCCTCCCGTGGCCGGCTGTGCTGCCGCGGAGGCCTCACAGGCCCCTACTATTCCCACCGCTAGTCAGGCCCTGCGGTGACGGGAGCCTCACACCGCAGCCGAACCAGTGAACCCTCGTACTCCTCTCTGCGCAGGCTTCCACTGCCGCGTCTTCCCCGGCTCCGCGTTGTCCCCTTCATAGGCCTCGCCGTCGTCCACCTCCCTGGTGCTCACGGCGCGGCGTGGTCAACGTGGTCAAGGAACGACTTCCATCGGAATAGTACTGTACATGGAGAGGCTGACAGCTGGGTCCACGGCCGCAGCAAGGAAGTGCCTCCTTATTACGCGCAAAATAATTATTCCTCCACCTGACAGCGGGGACCCACCAGACAGGCCACCGTATTTCACGAAAAAACATTTCCCCCTGACTGCAGGGACCCACCAGCTACATCTTCGCACGCAAGGAAGTGCGTCCGTGCGAAAAAAACGATTCGCCCCCCTGACTGCTGGGACCCACCAGCTACATCTTCGCACGCAAGGAAGTGCCTGACAGTCGGGACCCACCTGGTCGAAGCGTACGTAGCATTGTCCGCGAACGTGTACGTACATACTGGTGGATGTAGAGGCGCGCACGTGTCATAGTAGAGGTGCGCACGTAGCATGTACACGTACGTACAGCGGCCAGGGTGCAAGAAAGTAAACACGACCACGTACGTACATACGGGTGGGGTCTCGAACGCCTACTCGCGCGTATGTACGGCCAGGGCTCGTGTACATGGCTGGGTCGGAACAGAGAAACATCGTCGTCGTCTTGTTCATGGGGAATCAACCGGCTGGGTCGGAACAGAATGCGTCGTCATGTTCATCGGGAGGGCTTGGATGGAACAGCCGATGGAAACGAGGCCTGGCGTACCGCAGAATGGAGGAAACGGCCCTCCTACGGTCGAAACGGGGGTCATGTTGATCAGGAGGGGTGTGGCGTACCGCAAAACGGAGAAAACGTACTTGTGTTGGAGTGCTACGGTCGAAACGGGGGTCCTGTTCATCGGGAGGGGTGTGGCGTACCGCAAAACGGGACTCCACGGGATACTGTTCATCTCCACCGTCGACCCTCTCCAGCCTCCATGAGCTACTGTTCATCCACCATCGACCTCCTCCAGCCTCCACCTGCGACTGTTCATCCAGCCTCCACCGCGCGCTACTCCACCGGCTACTGCTCAACCAGCCCTCTCCACGGGCTCCTATTCAACCACCCCTCCACGGGCTATTGTTCATCCAGCCCTCCACCGTCTACTGTTCATTCTGCCCTCCATGGGGTGGTCCTGTTCATCCAGCCCTCCATGGGGTCCTGTTCATCCAGCCCCAACCGGCTCGATCGATCGGGGTCCTGTTCATCCAGAGGCAACACCACGGGGTCCTGTTCATCCACCCCCTCCGGGAACTGTTCATCCAAACCCCCCAGCAATGCTCACTGTTCATCCAGAGGCAGCATCGATCGACTTCAGTTAGTAGCAGTAGCCAAGGAATCGCTCGATCGGGTTCAGTTAACAGCCATCGATCGATCGCTCGGGTTCAGTAACGCGTAGCCTGCAGTGCAATCGCTTGGGTTCAGTTAGAGCCCAACGCCTCGCTCGGGTTCAGTTAGATCCCAACGCCTTGCACCCACGCGTGTGCATGTATGAGAGAAACGCGCATCGCTCGGCCCCGACCACCCACCCTAACCGGGAAAACCCCGATATTTTGCTCGCCCTCGGTTCTACCACGGTTTTTTCCGTGATGGACGACCCAAAGAATGTCATGCATCTACGTCTCCGGCTCGCCTAGGACGAAAAGCCCATTTTCTGTCATGATTTTTTGTCATAGAAGTAGGACCCCACCACATCTATGATGATACTGGGTTTTGTCACAATTATCGTCATAGAAGTGTCATAAGTATGATAGAAAAAAAATTCGTTCGGCCCAAAATGTCACGGATGTGTCTTTTTTTGTAGTGTAGGGTGCTACTAAAGATTTGTTTAACTCCTAAAGTAAAATTAGGCAGCAATAAATTTTTGGTACTGAAGTACTCCTAATTAATTAAGTGACCTTGCGGGAGAGACAGCTAAACTGGAAGGGCTCCCTGGAGGATCGTCTCACATGTATGGTAGACGTTGCCAGAGCCCTTGAATGGCCTCGATTGAGGGCTCGGGCTTCAGCAAGATCACCTTGGCACTGTTTATTCTTCTTCTTCTTCCTCTTCATGCTCTGTTTCTCTTTCTCCTCACTAGTTGGTGAAACAAAGTACATGATTGGCCTTCTGTTTCAGAATTGGTTTTGTTAGTGAGGGAGTACAAGTGTACTAGTAAACAATAGCATTATTTTCTCATGGCAGTCACAAAATAGAGATGAACACATGCATTAAATATCATTCTTACCTAAAGGAAGGTTATGGTTCTAATATGGATGGTGAGGATTGGAACACAGATCTCCCTTTGTGCAGTTCCACCGAAATGAACCAACTGTTCCATTCTGACATTCCAGTTAAACAACACAAAAGTCACTTCTTTTAAGAAGTGTTTTGTGCAGTGCACTAAAAGGTCACAATAGCAACCAGGTGAAATGGATATCCCTGTTTGCCAAAAAAGCTACAAAGGAAATAGTCAGAGTCTCAAACAATTACAGGAAAAAACATTTAGCTAAACATGTCATGGCTTATAACAGTGGCATGGCTTCATTTTACCAGGGGCATTAGATTAATAACCGCTAAATATTTGGTATAAGGGCATGGGACAGTGGGTGCACCAGCAGTCCAGCACCAGGTACGTAAACAAGGGCATAAAGTGGTGATTCAGAGTTTGTTGCCCCGAGAAACAAACATCCAAGAAACATATCTGGGTTGGTCCCATTTTTGTTCAGTCTAGCCACCTACTCCTATGTGTGGATAGCAAATCTAGTCCTCGTCATACAACTGTGTACAGTGTTTCCCTATATTTCCCTTTTCGACCAAGAGACTGGTTGGATGACCAGTCTTTACTACCTTCACCCCATTCCTTCCTGTTTGTACCAAGTCCAATGTACATACTAAATTCCCCCACCCCAACTTTATTTCTTGTTTGAACGAAGTACAAGATTCGGCTCAATGAAGTAGCTTTACCTCTAATAATAGAAGAAAAAAATAGGTGACGTTGGACCATCCGATCGAGAGGGGCTGAGAGGTAGAAAATGATGCACATGCAGTGACGTAGCGAGCTGGGGAAGTAGAGCTATGGCGGTTTCGAAGGAAGATATACCTGAAGGTCGTCGAGATGTGGATAGGTGGGCGGCGGGAGGCCGGATCCGCTCAAACTAGGGCAATGACGAAGGGATCGGAGGACCTCCCGTGCCGGCGCTCGGCCAGAGATAACGGTGCGGCCGGCAGTGGGTCTCCTCCCTCGCTGTCGACGACGGCCTAAATGCTGCCCCTCCACTCCTTCACCGGCGGAGGGAGATACGTCCGGATCTTTAACCAGCGGTGAGGATAGAAAGACAGTGTTTTTTGAAGGGAGAAAGAAAGTGTTTCCACTGCTATCTTGTTTAGATCTGGAGAGGATGAGAGTGTGTGAATAGAGCGACCCTAGCAAGCAAGCGCGGAGGCTCCAGCCTATATATACATAGTGGGGTAGTTTTCCTTTTTCACTCCATCCAAACAATCGTTTAAAATTGTGTATGTGCCAGGTCACCATTTTTTAGTTGTTGATTGTATTTTGAGATAGCTACCCACTTATTCCAAGTGGTGTATGGTGTGCCAGGTCGCACTTTGTATCGTTAAAGTCTAGTACAAGACCCTCCATTAAATGAACAACCACCCCCTCGTAAAATCTGTGAACAAGCCCACGGCTAAAATTATCGGAAACATGGGCTGCCCCAACATGCATTATTATTTATATTTTCTACTCCCTCCATTCCTAAATATGAGTCTTTTCAGATATTTCGAATGGACTACAACATACGGATGTATGTAGACATATTTTAAAGTATGGATTCATTCATTTTGCTCCGTATGTAGTCACTTGTTATAATCTCTAAAAAGACTTATATTTGGGAACGGGGGGAGTATGTGGGAGTATCCTCAAAACAAAATGTGAGAGTACAATATTTATTGGGCCCCTTTGTAATTGGTGCTAAATTTTGACCAAATATTTAACTGACAAAATGTTAGTGCATGTTAACAAAAATTATAGGGTTTTTTTACATCTGTGCCCCTGGTTCCTTAGCTCTACTCATTCATCCCCACGCTCTTAACTTTTGCTTAGTTTTCCCCTCTCCCTTGCCCGAAACCCTCAGAAGGGGTCACAACGGACGTCGCCGTCTGGTCAGTTCTTTGATCGTTAACTCTGACGAGTGGGGCCGCGTTGGGGATGTAGCCAGTCGACCGTTGGGCCGCGGTTTCGTTGGGTCGTCCCCTACATTAAAACGCATGCGCGCGCCGCCATGATAGAAGCCTGCTATGCACACACCCAACAAGCCTGCATGCATGGGTCGATGCGCCGACCGAGCCTGCATGCGCCAACCGAGCCAGCATGCGCTGATGCATGCCGCCTCGATGCACTGACCGAGCCGCTTTCATGCACGCCAGCCGCCATGGATGCAGCGACGGTCGCTGCCGCTGGTTCCTCTCTTCTCGCATGCTTGTCTCCTTGATTTAGAGCATCTTTTTTACGATCAGTTGCGGCCTTTTCGATCCACTCGCATCTCCACCCTTTTTGCTACGACAAATAAATTGAACAAATATGTTGTGTCTGCATGCACTAGCTAGGTGGCTACATATTTGTGGCTTGTGTAAAAAAAGAAGGGTTCGTTGTGGCTGCATGCCCTAGCTAGGTGCCTACATATTTGTGGTTGTGTAAAAAAAGAAGGGTTCGTTGTGGGTGCATGCACTAGGTGGTTACTCACAAAGCGATCTCTCTAAGAAAAACAATCAACAAACATGTAGATAGGGCCAACAAGACCATAGCACGATCACATAGTTGAAACTATGAAGAACTTCATGATAGAATAGATAGAAAACTTAATAATAGAACTTGATAAAAGGGCCAACAAGCCCATAGCATCTCCAACATAGTTCAATTACAACTTAACATAACATAGATTTGAAAAAATAGATAGAGGGTTTAGAACCCTAGACGCAGCCTTCTCCACCTCACTCCTCCTCCGGGCGTCCTTCAATGCTCCTCCGGGGCGTTGTCGATGGGGTACGGAAGAGTGTGCATGCGGGGCGCGGTGGGGAAGATGTTGGTGCACTCTGTGAACATGTTGTGGGTGGTGAAAGCGATGAACTCGCAGCCACACCAAAACACCCGGCCGAGGAGGTAGAAGGCGTTGAATGTGTTAGTGAAGTGGGCAAGGAGAGCAACTACCACCCCGTTTTGGATGACGTCCTTGACACGGAACATCCTTGGAGATCCCCGCAGGAGGTGGTGGTAGCCAGACGCGAGGAAGAACTTGGTGAAGTTCCTTGTGGTCCTCCACCTTGAGATTGCCCACACACGTAGTGTGCGCTCAACGTACACGCCAGGAGGGTAGAGCCTCTCCCGCACGGTGGGTGGGAAGTGGTAGGTTGGTCCGATGTACTGCATGACTGAGGATGTGCTAGAAGAAGGAGAAGTGGTCGAAGAGCAAGAAGGGCAGATGGCAGAGAGGATGGGAGATGGATGAGGGATGGTAGAGGCAGAGGGTGGCTTAAATAGCCGTAGTGCTACGTGTTATTTAGCCGTAGTGCTCAAATGTGAAGTAACCCGTTTTCAAACCGACCGCAGCATCGGGAGTGTACACGCGCGGGAAACGGTGGTTTGAAAAAGAAGAAGAAAAAGAAGCTAATTGCACGCATGGGAATCCATGGTCATATATATTATATGAACAAAAAGAGACAATTTTTGAATAGTTTGTGGCCATTTTGCATGATAAACATAAATTTGGCCCTTAAAAATTTGGTCATTTGCTACGCAATGTCAATTGATTTCAAACGATGCAAAAGTATAGAGCCAGCACGTTCACAAAAAACAGAGCAAACGATGCAATAAAACAACGCAATTCGACGGCCCAACCAGAGCTTGGTCTCCTTTTGGGCACAATAACAACGATTTTTTCATGGAGTCAGTGGTGGGCGAGCAGCCGAGCACAACCAATAGGATCACCTCTCGCGGATCGCCACACGATCCAACGATGCGGAGCCTTCCTTGTGATCCAACGGCGCGGAGCCTGCATGCAGCCAGCCCACATGATTCCTTCTAGAAGACCAGATCGGAGGGCTGTCGCTTGGCGCGAGGTTATGATCGGACGGCTGACGTTGGGAGCTAGGGTTAGGCAAAACCCCGTGGGGTTTAGAGGGGTTTTGAGCTGGTCAACGGGGTTTCGAAGGCTTTGACTAAGCATAACTACTTTAAAAATATCAAAAAATATGAAACCTTCGCCGTTCGTCATTTTATAAGACAAACTAACGAGGAAAAAGTACTAAACTTGGTCTATGGTCATTTTCATGAAAAAACCCTAGCTGGCACGATCGAGGTCAAATGAGCACCACTAATTTAAAAAAATCAAAAAAATATAAATCCTGCGCACAATGTTGTCTTATGTGACATGTTACCAACCAAAAATCATAAACTTGGTCTATGGTCATTTTCATGAGAAAACCGTCACACATATGAGCTATCATGTACATGATTTCATAGAGTTCAAGGAGAGGAGGTAGTGTTACCTTCTGTTTTTGAAAAATAAAAAAATAAAAAATGACCAAAGCTTTATTTTAAAGTGAATAAGAAGGATCTGAAGTTAGTTTTCCATTTTAACATTTAAAAACGCGTTTTAATAGTTTTTCTATTAAAGCATATGTTTTCAAAAGGAAATGTAAAAATATGAAGATTAGTTCAAAAAATAGTGAGACTTCGAATCTACACTATGACAAGTGAATATGTGTTAATAGAAAAACATCTGGCTCATTTAGAGTTTGTCCAAAAAAACTTGATTACAAATGGGTTGTTTACCCTATCTCGGGAGCTAATTAGGAGCACATTTTCTCAAATTCAAATTTATTTGACCTCCTCTAAATCACTTCAAATTTTGAACACATGATATCCTACACAAACATAGATAGTTTGCCAAGGTTTTACTTGTTTTTGCATTTTCTTGAATTTGTAATGTCCAGGTTTGCCAAGGTTTACATGATCTCATTTGGGGCATGCATTTGATTTCCTACACAACATATGTGATCATTGCAACACCTAAAATCATAGTTCACAACATCTAAACATAACTAACCATAGATTCAGGACAGAAAAATATACCACAGGAAAATTTAAGGACAAACAAATATAGATAGCAATCAGATTACTAGCATAACCAATGAGATTCTGTTCAACAAACCATAACCTATGAGATTCAGTTCAACAAACCAAAAGTAACCCAACAGATAAACTTAAACTTAAAGATTCAGTTCACAGTATCACATCATCGATCACATCACGCCGGAGTGAGGGCCTTGGCGAGGGCGGCATGCTGCCCACTGATCATGTAGTCCTCCCCGCGAATCGTTACATCCTCAGCATGAGACAGAAGGTGATCGAAGCGGTCATCCCTTGGCTTTGGCTTGGTGGTGTAGTAGGGGCAGTGCCACTTCTTGAACTTGCGGTTGTAGAAGGAAGCAACTCCATTGGCCTTGATCTTCTCCACCTCCTTGGCTGTGAAGGACGCGACGTTGCCCTTGTACACATCATCTCCAGAATCATACTGCACACATGAATGAATTGCATTAATACATTATAGATTCATATACACCATGTCAAAGGAACTAAATGAACAAGGGATAGGCTTACCTCATATTCAGAATCGTCACTAAACGCCCCCTCGTATGGGTCGTAGTCGGCTAGCTTCCTATTTCTCCCCCCCAACCATCATCCTCCTGAATATACAATTTCATCCAACACTAGTAGCCAATTAAAAATTTAGATATGCACACATGACACATTGATTATAGGGATAATATACTCCCAGTATCAGAAATGTTTTAGAAGTGGGTTTTTTTTATTTCTGTGCCCCTTAGCTCTATGCATTCAAAAAGCCACATCCATCACTAGTATATCAATGTATTAGATTTGTATATACATTGATCAAAAACCCCAATATGACATTCAAATAACACATTGATCATTGGTCATGCACACACATTGATGAATAGAGCTAATATAACTACATATTGTGGACAAATTTATATACTAATGAATCAAATAACTTCTTAATCAATGGATTCCATTTGGGCATATGACATTCAAAACCCCAATCTAAGTAGCATTCAAAAACAAATCTAATAGGGACCCAATCTAAGGCAACGAATCAGAGTAGCATTAAAAACCCCAATCTATGAGCACTAAAAACAAATCTAATAAGCATCGTAGCATTAAAAACCCCAATCTATTCACAACATCTAGCATTTTTGCACAGAATTTATCCAAATCTAAAAACAAATCTAAAAACCCCAATCATTGCAGCACCTAAAATCATAGTTCACAACATCTAGCATTTTTGCAAAGAATTTATCCAACAAACCCTAGTCCAAAAACCCGCATCCCCCCAACCCATACAAAAAACCCTGGCCCATCCGTCAAACCAACTACTCTAACCATATGAACTACCGTATGAATCACAATCTAACCAATGCAACTAGGGAGGAACTAACTCTATAAGCTAAGCAAGTGCAAATACCTTCTCCTCCACGGCAGGCGGCGCATCAGGGGTATCAGGATGGACTGTGCCGCTTGACAACGTCACCTTCTGCAGCGATGAGGTGGAGCCCACCACATCTGCAGCGGTTGCAAGTTTCCCCGCACCGCCGTGGACGCCGCCGACATCCGCAGTCACCGCGCCCAGACCCTGCAGCTCCACCACATCTGTGGCCACTACGCCGGCGTTGCCACAAGCGTCGTCCATCTGACAGATGGAGGCGATGAAGGTGAGGAAGAGGATGCGGTGGGGGAGAGCGAGACGGTGCGGTGGAGGCAGTGGAGGAGAGCGAGACGATGCCGGTGGGGGAGAGGAAGATGATGCGGCAGGGAGGGGATTTGGGGGAAAATGGTAGGGGCGATGGAGGTGGTTGCCCCTCTTTATATGATGGGACATTTCAGTCATGTGCATGGACATGTGCTACCCCATGACCACGGTCTTGCATGCGCCCACGTATACGCGGCCCCACTCGTCAGCTAACGGTCAAAGGTATTGACCTGACGAGAACGTCAGCTAACTCTATAAGCTAAGAAGTAAGTCAATGAAGCTGCATCCCTCCCTCGCCCATGAGCGTGGTGGCTGGCAGGACTAGGAGAAGCTTTCGCTACACGCTCTCCCTCCCGCACGCGGTGGACATCACCAGTTCATTTGGTGTCAGATGGCAGAAGCATACTGTAGTACTCCTAGGCTGCAGTAGTAGTCCATCATTGTTTGACTTCCCGAAGAGGCGAAGAGCCAAGCGCATCTCGGACACTCACGTGGCAGTTTCATGTGTAGAGTAGTCTAGGATAGCGTGTACCGTGTCTATAAGCTTAAAATCGTTGGGGTCGGCTCCATGCTATGAGGCCGTCTCGAAGCATTTTTTGTTGATTAAAATAATCTTCTGGCCCTACCTGTCATCCTGGTGATTGTAGTTTGCTCGCTCATCTGGTCAAGACAGGAATATATATTTTAATTTGTAGTGGGGTAAATGTTAGAGGTTGCAGCAAATATATTGTACACTGCGGGTCTTTCAGCCAAGTTTAGAGGCAAGCATGTGGGGCCACTGCTATGATGTGTCACGTCAACTCGTACAATGAGGAGAAGCTTGATTTTAACTACTACACGCCTTCTCCCTCGCCCATGTGCGCGCTGGCTATCCCTCCCACACGTGGTGGACGGACAGTAGTAGTGGATTCGATATTGTAGAAGTAGTAGTAACATCATTGTTCGTCTTCTCGAAGAGGCGAAGAGCCAAGCGCAACCCGGACGTGGCAGCTGTAAATGCTTGCGTGGCAGTTTTTGTGTAGGGGTGGGGCGTGGTGCAGTGCCTTGGAGCACACATATAGCTAGGCTCTTGCATGAGACAAAATTGCTATCTGAGCCCACTATTGTAGTACCAGTACTTGCTAGTATAGCCCTGTAAACCGAAAAGGAGTATTTGCCTTTCTAGAGATTTCAACAAGTGACTAGACTACACCCTAAATGAGTAGTACGTTGAGCAAAATGAGTGAATCTACACCGTAAATAAATAGGTAGTTCGCTCGTTTTCCTCTGCGCCTTGGTCGCGGTGCACATTATTAAGTACTCCCATATGACTAGCCGCTCTGTCTACATGCGGGACATCAAAGCATCCGGGCCCGCATGCCATCCACGAAATCACAGCGAGGTGCTACAGTCGAGACTCACCGGTCACCCCGGTGTGGCCGTCATGACCCGTCATATCACAAAACCCACACCTTTACCAACAGTGGTAAAGTGGCCTCGCAGTTGGACTGGACGAAGCAACCATCATTTCACTGGAACGCTCGTTGAAGCCCTTTCTCCCCTTTCTTCAAGAAAACCTCACTCAAAGCAACTCACTTCTGCAATTTTCTTCTGTATCGACGAAGGAAAGGTGGGTGAATCAGTGATGCTACTATATTTTCATTCCAAGAATCTTCTTTTTGCGAAGCACCGACCGATTCTCACAGCCTATCTTTTCCCGTTTTCATTGCGATTGTAGTTTCCTTTCGATTGCTTTTTTTTGTCAGTTCATTGATGGATCCTAGAGCACTAGGCAAAGAGTTGCCGGCAGACAACCCACTAGAGACAGCGATCTCCAGGAAGCGAGCACCAACCAACGAGTTGACCATGTTGGCGTGCCAACCCATGGAGACGAAGAACTCCAAGAAACAAGCACTGGCCAAAGAGTTGACGACGTTGGCGGACGAACTCCTCAAAGAATGTTGGAAGAACAGCAAGGGCCCCACCGTGCCTACCCCAGAAACTCTAATGGCCACCTATGCAAGGCTCAAGGCCGAGTTTGAGGAGATAGTCGCCGTTGAGAAGCAGTATTCCCCTGGCAAGGTGATGGCCTCCATCGAGGACGAGGAGATGCCCCCTAGAGGGATGGGATCCCCCAGTGAGCAGCACAAGGTAAAAAATAATGGCTTACCATAGTTGTGGTTTTTGATTATTTGCAATGTGCTTGCTAATGTGTTAGGGTTATGCAGGTGCCGGTGGACATCCTTGATGATTCCGATGTCACGGCCCGTCCTGTGGACAACGCCACAGAGATTGTTTTCGATGTCGCGGTCCGTCTTGTTGACATCGCCCCGGAGATTGATTCCGATGCCGTTGTCCATCCTGTGGACATCGCCCCAGAGATCGATTCCGATGTCACGGTCAGTCCTGCGGACATCGCCCCAGAGATCGATTCCCATGCCGCCGTCCATGTTGCGGTCATTGCCCGAGAGATCGATGAGAAGAAATAGTTGGTCGCGCTAATCCTTTAGTGTAGTTTGCATTGTGTTTAATTACCAGAACGATGCGTGTTATCAAACCATCTTAGGGCTAGTGCACTGTCTTGTGTGGGCGGTACTTGCTACTTTTGTTTGATAGTGAATCATGCGAACCCTCTCCGAGTTATGGAAACGGATGTATCCTCACCAGCTTTTGATGTAATATATGGCATGCTTAGATGTAAGTTTGAACTGTTTATCATATCATCAGGGCTTGTTTGATGATTCTTGGTGTTAGTAGGCTAGCTACTATGCGAGCTATAGTACTTGCAAAACACTCACCGAAGAGAAACGTTGGGGCTGATGAGCTCGTGGTACGTTTATACTGATCCGTCATCGATTGGCCAATAGCCCAAGCTCCTAAAGTTGTAGGCTTAGCGATCGATCAGACAATAGTCGACACAGATATATTCAGGCCTCATTTGGATCATAGGGTAGGAAAACCATAGCAAAAGTACAGAGACGTACAACACAAAATCATAGCAGTAAAGAGACATACTCCCTCTGTTCCAAAATAGATGACTCAACTTTGTACTACTAACTTTGAAATGGAGGGAGTACAAATCCTAGGCGGGCTAGTTAGGCCTAGTGGGTTTTAGTGATATGACGTGCTACAGTGCCGTCCAGTCTTCGCGTGTGGTAGCAGTATTGAGGGTACAGTAAGTTTTCTTGAAGTAGCGAAATTCAACGAAGTCATGATTGTTCCTTCGTCCGACCTACTTACAGTGGGAAAGGTTGGGCCTGCGCTACGACCGGGGTGGACCAGGATAACTTTGTGCATGGCAGTTAGACTAGGATGGTCGACGTCCCACATGTCGGCGAATGAAAGTATTATTTCCGATATAGAGGACGAGCAACGAGTTCATTTTTATTTTTGATGAAAGCTATTGTCTCCACTGTTACAACGGAGGAGTGTGAAACATGGTAGCCCAATGACCTTGGCATGTGCACCACTCCCTCCTTCCTCATGTAATACCACCATAGTGTTGACTATAAGGTTACAACTTTTTCTCACTTTATCTCTATCTATTTCCTCTCAAATGTTTTTTACCTTTCTTTTTTTAGACACAATTGTTTTTATGCCTCTTTTTTTAGAATTAGTTTTTTTATACCTAGGAGCACGTGTAGAGACGGGCTCTTGCAGAGACCACTCCTTGACTTTGTCAATGCCTCTCTCCTCCACATAAGCGGGCTTATAGCCCAGTATTTTACTAGTACTACTTGCTATGAATGCGGGCAGGTGGCGTCTGAGAGGGGAGCACGTGTAGGGAGGTGGGGTGATTCTGGTGGGCCAGGGCGGTCAGAAGCGAGCTTGGAAGCGGTCCGGACTCCCGCATGGCCCACCTCACATTATCACCATATATTTCTCGGAGTCCGTGCGCGGTGGGCGGGCCATCTCTTCCCCCTCCCCCATCTCTCTCTTCTCAATCGACGCCCACCGTGCGAATAGATTTTGGCTATCGACGGTTTATTCAATTGTAGTGCCACATGTCAGTGAAAATGCAAGACAACGCGTGTCCCCTCTGGTGAGCGGCGTGCGGGCCGGACTGTCGGGGGTGCGACGCGTACGAGTCGTAAGTGTGCTGCCTTTTACTTTTGAACTTGCAAAGCGAAACATTTTGGTGTGATGATGAGGGCGGTGCTTTCCCGCGCGTTAGGCGGGCTAGTTTGAGTGATATGACGTGCTACGGTGCCGTCCACTTGCTCCATTTTTATGTAAGCAAGAGTCTACACTCTTACGTGGGAGGAGTGCGAAACGCGGCGGATCTGATTTTGATCGAAGGATAACTTTTCCCTGCGAAATAATGGAGCATTGTTAGCGATTGTAGCATGATAGTTAGGGCATCTCCAGCCCTGGCCCACAAATTTACACTGGCATCTGTCCGAGGACACTGGTAGATGCCATCCAATGTTCCCCGCATACCTTTCGACAACTATATGAACTAACTGGATGAATTCATGCATACAAAGCTAATTTCAAATTAACCGGATGAAATTCATTACATTTCGAAAACTTTTCCTATAAACTGGACAAAATTCATTACATATTTCGCACAAACCGTACTAAAACCTACTGTAAACCTAATCTAAATGATCGTCGGCGCCCGACCACCATGTCCGGCCATGAACCCGAGAAAGCCAGCTATTGCCTTTGCCTCCTCCTCATTTGCCTCGATAACCTCCTCCTCCGAAGCACAAGGTTCTGAATTTCTGCCTCAACATCACCGTCAAGCGGCTAATCGCCTGCCGATTTTTATCCCACCAAGCTTGCCGTCGACTGAGTGGAGGAGCGGTGGCCTTCCTGGGACCAGAGCGGCGGCGACCTACCGTGTACTACTCTTCCTCGCTGCCGGCTTCGTGGTCGTGCCAGCAGAGGGCGGCCGGGGGGGGGGGGTGCCGGCGATCTACTTGCTCTGCTCCTGCAACAGTACATCCAAGAGAGCTTTGGAACGCGACCAGAGCGGAGCCGCCGATGTCCTTCGTCTGCTCCTGCGACAGTACGTCCAAGATAGATTTGGAGCGCCAGGAGGCCATGCTTGGAGTGGTGCCGACAGAAGGAAGGGACCGGAGGAGAATGAGTGTGGGTCTTTGGCTATGGCTGGGATATAGGGCTCAAGTTAATATAGCGGGCGAGTGGCAATGTGCCATGGCACATGGATGGACGGCTGGCACCCGAGTAGGTTCATCGGTAGCCGCGTGTCATTAATGTGGGCGGCGGATGGAAGGATAGCCATGGTGTCGTTAACGCGGAGCAGTCGCTTGCACTGGGATGCCGCGCGGGTGGCGCTCTCTCGGACGTCGCGCTGCTGCAATGCCGGCGCCAGTGAGAGGTCGCGTCGGGCGTGAATGCAGCAGCTGCTTCAGTTACTTAATTGCAGGTGCGTTGGGTCTCTGACATGTGGGCCCAACGGGCATCTAGCCCGCATGTCAGTGACACACCAACTGCACCTGCAGTTAAGTTTGGTGAATGCAGCATTGACATTTGATGTCTACTACGCAACTTTATTCTTGTAGACACGTGTTGGGCCTCCAAGCACAGAGTTTTGTAGGACAATAGGAATTTTCCCTCAAGTGGATGACCTAAGGTTTATCAATCCGTGGGAGGCGTAGGATGAAGATAGTCTCTCTCAAACGACCCTGCAACCAAATACAAGAAATCTCTTGTGTCCCCAACACACCCAATACAATGGCAAATTGTATAGGTGCACTAGTTCAGCGAAGAGATTGTGATAAAAGTGTAATGTTGATGGTAGAAATATATTTTTATAATCTGACTAAAGAAAAACAGCAAGGTAGCAAATAGTAAACAGGCACGAAAACGGTATTGCAATGCTTGAAAATGAGGCCTAGGGTCCGTACTTTCGCTAGTGCAATCTCCCAACAGTGCTAGTATAATTGGATCATATAACCACTCCTCAAAGTGCGATGAAGAATCACTCCAAAGTTCCTATCTAGAGCAGAACATAAGAATAAATTGTTTGTAGGGTACAAAACCACCTCAAAGCTATTCTTTCTGTTCGATCTATTCAAGAGTTCGTACTAAGATAACACAAAGATATTCTTTCCGTTCGATCTATCCTAGAGTTCATACTAAAATAACATCAAGCAAATTGATATTCATAATACCAATCCAACACCAAGAACTTCAAAGAGTGCCCCAAGATTTCTACCGGAGAAACAAAGACAAGAACGTGCATCAACCCCTATGCATAGATTACCCCAATGTCACCTCGGGAATCCGCGGGTTGAGTGCCAAAACATATATCAAGTGAATCAATACGATACCCCATTGTCACCACGAGTATTCAAGACATACATCAAGTGTTCTCGAATCCATAAAAGTATTCAATCCGATAACAATGAAATCTCAAAGGGAAAAACTCAATTCATCACAACAAGATAGAGAGGAGAAAACACCATATGATCCGACTATATTAACAAAGCCCGCGATACATCAAGATCGTGACATCTCAAGAACATGAGAGAGAGATTAAACACATAGCTAGTGGTACAAACGCTCAGCCACGAGGGTGGACTACTCCCTCCTCATCATGGTGGCCGCCGGGATGATGAATATGGCCACCGGAGATGATTCCCCCTCCGGCAGGGTGCGGAACGGGGTCTAGATTGGTTTTCGGTGGCTAAAGAGCCTTGTGGCGGCGGAACTTCTGATCTAGGTTAACCCCGATGGGTTTTGGAATATTTGTGAATTTATAGGGTAAAGGGGGGGGGGGTACGGGAGGCCACCGAGGTGGGCACAACCCATCTGGGAGCACCAGGGGGACCCTGGCATGCCCTGGTGGGTTGGACCCCCCTCGGGGCCCCCGTAGGTGCTGCTCTGGCCCAATGGATGTCTTCTGGTCCATAAAAAATCTCTGTGGAGTTTCGTTGCATTTAGACTCCGTTTGGTATTGATTTCCTGCGATGTAAAAAACAAGCAAAAAAACAGCAGCTCGCACTGGGCACTGGGTCAATAGGTTAGTCCCAAACAATGATATAAAGTTGCTATAAAATGATTGTAAAACATCCAAGAATGATAAAATAATAGCATGAATACTTCATAAATTATAGATACGTTGGAGACGTATTAGCATCCCCAAGTTTAATTCCTACTCGTCCTCGAGTAGGTAAATGATAAAAGAAATAATTTATGAAGTGTGAATGCTAGCAAAGTGCACAAGTTTGATCAATGACAATTACAATCACTTTTCCGAGCATCATAACAACAATTCTTTCTTATAAAACTTCTCATGTTATAGCAGCAACCAACTCACATGTTAAGGTTCAAACAATGAACTCTCTTGAAACTCAACAACCTATGTTCTTAGTCACCAAGCAACTGCAATTCAGCTTATTCAACAGAGTTTAAGTAAGAGCTCCACGTACTCAACTATCATATAGTCTTCTATGGTTTCTAATACTCACCGCATACACATGAGCAAAACGTTCCAACCGGACACATAGAAAGATAGGGGCTTATTGTTTTGCCTCCCAACGTATTCACCTCAAGGGTGGTTTCAAAAATAATAAATCATGCTACCCATATTCAACTGGACATATGTGCCTAGATATTTCCTCACCACATGATGCTTCCAAAAAGAGAAAAATAAAAAGGAATAGAGAGAAAAACTTTGACTCTTTGCATAAAAGTAAATACTGAAAAGTAAAAGATAGGCCCTTCGCAGAGGGAAGCAGACGTTTCCATGCGCTTATTTGTTTGTATGCTCAACCCCTTAGTGAAAAATAATGTCACATTATATTGCCCCTTATGAAAGCAACCTTTAATATGAAATTTGTCGCTTTTATTGCTTTGCCATCACAAGTTCGTACAACGCTCAATTTTTTGTTACACTAAATGATCTAACACTTTTAGAAGCAATTTTTATTGCCTTAATGCACCGATGACAACTTACTTGAAGGATCTTTCTCAATCCATAGGTAGGTATGGTGGACTCTTGAAGATAAGATCTGGGTTTAAGGGTTTTTGGATGCACAAGTAGTATCTCTACTTGGTGCGGAATTTTTGGCTGGCAAAGATGGGGGGCAAGCACCACATGTTCAAGGATCTATGACAATATAACTTCTATGTGAATATGAACAAACATAAATCATCAAGTTGTCTTCCTTGTCCAACGTCAACAATTTTAGCATATACTATTTTAATGGGGGCTCACAATCACAAAAGATTTCTAGGATAGTGTATTTGAATGTGAAAGTTCTCTTCCTTATACTAATTATTCGTGAATTGCTTGTATGACCAAAAATGTGATTGTCAAGCCTCAAAAGATTTCACTTTCTAAACCCAAAGTGAAGCTAGCACTAAGCATGATATGATTTCAACTTCATGACATTCAATTTATTCAACAATTTACTCATAGGATATAAGTGAAGCACAAGAGTAATTCCAAGGAAAATTGCTTCGTTGACGGGATGTGAATGCCGCTTACTTAGCCTCCTTGGAAACTGTTTGCGGACACTATTTTATTTAAAAACTTTCAGATCTAAGTATTTTATTGAAGCATCAAGTAAAAAAAGACATTCTAAGAATAGCATAACTCATGTGAAGAAGCAAAAACTTAGGCTCTGTTGGGGATATAACTACTAGTGTAACCCGCCCAGGAGGGGCCGGGTTACGCTATGGCAATTCATCATATGAAGCTCATTAACAAGCTTGAAGATTGCGGTTCAGCTAAGGGCCCAAGGCCCAAAGGCGACTTAAGGCCTGTAGTGATAAACCGCCATAAGGGCATAACTTGTATTGTAAGGCAAGATTAATTGGTCACCGAGCCGGACACTGTTTATGAGCCGGCCGGGACTCTAAGAGCCGCGGGGCGTCGACCTTTGTATATAAAGGGACGAGCCGACAGCGGCTTAGGGCAAGGAACATAAAATCGAGAGCCAGGCATAGCAGATTCGCTCCCTGGTTATTGAAACCCTAGTAATTCCACCTCAACTGGATCGTAGGCTTTAACCTTCACCGCAAGGGGCCGAACCAGTATAAACCCTCGTGTCCTTTGTCCCACTGTAACCCCTTTAAGCTCCCTAGTTGCGATGGCTCCACGACTAAGTCCTTTCACGAGGACATCTGCCGTGACAATTCCATGACAGTTGGCGCCCACCGTGGGGCCAGCGCACGGTGGATTTGAGTTCTTGATGGGCAGCTTTGAAGGGCTCAAGGGATACGCTGTGGGCCGGATGACCAAGAGTTGTCGCAGCAAGCTCTACATCGACGACGCCGGCTGGGGTCCCGACGCCGGCTCAATTGAGTACGGGTACCGGGTCCCCTTCAGCGGAATCCATGTCTTCATCGGCCGGATCGGCGAGCCGGACCCTGAGTCGGACATCTGCACCGACATCCTCGAGACAGCTCAGCGTGCGAGACCCGCCCGAGCTCAGCCCGTCGTAAGGCGTGCCGTCGTGGGTTGCATCCATGGAGGAGAACTTTCTGAAGGATCCGTGGACGGCGGTGAGACGGCCGTCTACTCCGATGGTGAGTCGTCCACTGGTGAGACGGATTTGTTATACCAATTGCAAGATGGCGGGCTTGGGGGCTGTTCCGATGGCAGCAGTATTCCGGACCCCTTTGAGCCGCCGAGCAGAGTAGGGATCTTCATGGCTGGCACTCAACCAGGTCAAAACTCTATGACTGCGGCAGCAATAACTTCCGGGTCAGGAGCGGCTGGGGTAGGAGGCCCTGTGCGCCCGCCGGCTCAGGTGCTGATCGATCTCATGGACAAATTGACGGCCCTGTTAACCGCCATAGTTATCCCGGCGAGTCAAGCTGAGCATGATGCAGAGGTAGCGTAGGTACGTGGGGAGATAGCTCGAGCCAAAGAGGCCCTAGCAGCTGAGGACACCAGATTGGACGCGGAGCGGGCGGCTTTGGATGCTCGGGCTCAACAGATCCAGTCAGAGGCTTTCCAGCTTACGATGAGCCTGAACGCATCTAACGAGGTGATGAGGAGGAGGCACCAGAAGGCTCAATCCCGTTTGCCTCCGGTTTATGATCCACGGAATTTCTTCTGCACGCCCGGAGCCGACCCTACTAACCCGCCGGAGGCAAAGCAGTTTGTAACTTCCGGGGCGGGGGGACCGGTTCAGCCCCGGGTGACGGAACCTCCTCACATGAATACGGTCCCGCCTCGCTACGTACCAACACCACCAAGTCATTTTTCCAACCCTTTGGAGAACCTGATTGCTGCATCGGCACGTTTGGCGGCTCTCCCGGTGGATGGCGACTCTCCAACAGCAGTTGAGACGTGAAGGGTCAGAGAACTTCTTCAGACGGCTCTGGCTCAGCAGGAGGCTTATTCCTATAGTCGAGATAGAATCCATTCGACTCCTCGCCCAAGCCGGAGCCCAAGCTATAGCAGACATATGGATTCGGAGGCCTTATCAAGCAATGTCCAGCGCCGTAACCAGCCAGGTGGGCATAATCCGGTACAGAACAGGATACGTCGAGAGGATGAGCGGGCGGCTCAGCAGGCGGCTCACCAAACCTTCCCGGATTATCCAACGGCTTCTATTGAGGCATGCGTGGCCACAAGAACCGGCGACGTTCCTTGTTTGGTGCCGGCTTTGCTTAATGAGCATTTGCCCAAGGATTTCAAGGGACCCCGAAAGGTGCCGAATTACACAGCTGATTTAAAGCCCCGGGCATGGATTGAGAGCTATGAGATGGCCATGGAGCTGTTGGAGGTCAGTGATGCGGCGATGGCCAAGTACTTCAACATGATGCTGGACGGAACGGCCCGCACTTGGCTGAAGGGGCTGCCGCCTAATTCCATTGGTTCATGGGCAGAGTTAAAAGCTCGGTTTATCCAGAACTTCAAAGACACCTGCAAGCAGCCCATGTCAATTGTGGACCTGACTAATTGCAAGCAAGAGGAAGGTGAGTCCACCACTCATTGGGTGCGCCGGGTCAAGGAGATAAAACATTCATCTGACAAGATGGACGCCGGCTCTGCAGTCTAAATGTTCGAGAAAAATTGCCGGTTTGAGCCTCTGAAACAAAAGCTGGGGCGGCTCAAGCGTGATTGCAATGATATGGGCCAGCTGATGGCGGCTCTAGTCAAATATGCCGATTCTGATAGTTCCAAGGATCCCGCGTCTGATGAAGAGAAGACAGGGAAGGGAAAGAAGAATGGCAATGGAAAGGATCAGCAGCATAACCTAGCGAGTCAATGAGGCAATAAACGTAAGGCCGACGGTAACCCGGAGTTTGTGGCCAATACAAATTTACAAGGTAACAATCAACGGCGCAAGGGGAGGCCTCCCCCTCGGTCTGGCGGGTCAGGTCCTACTCTTGAGCAACTGCTCAATGAACCCTGTCCGAGACACGCCACTCGGGAAAGGCCAGGCACTCACCTATGGAAAGATTGCGCGATCATGAAGGCTTTCAAAAACTCTAACATGTTCGACGGGAACCATGGGTCTGGTGGCGGCTCAGGTGGAGGCGGTTTTCATGGCCCGGGCGGTGGCTCAAGTTCCGGCTTTCAAGGAAATCAAGGTGGTTATAATCAACATTCTGGTCAGGGAGGTCAGCAGCAGCAGCAATCGGGTTATCAGAGCAATCCAAAGCAGCTGAATAGTGGACAATATCATGTGTTCACCACTAGCTTGTGTAAACGAGACCAGAAGCTTCATAAAAGGGCTGTGAACGCTGTTGAGCCGGCGGTTCCCCGTTATTTGAGGTGGTCAGAACAGCCTATTGTTTGGAGCAGGGAGGATCACCCTCCCCGGGTTGACAATCCGGGTCAGTTAGCCTTGGTGTTAGCACCTAAGGTTGGTGGATATAAATTCACTAAAGTACTCATGGATGGAGGTAGCACCATCAACATCCTCTATTAAGAGACCTTTTGTCGTATGGGGTTGACTGACAAAAATCTAAAGACATCCAGTACTATTTTCCACAGAGTGGTGTCTGGTAAGTCGGCATACCCAGTTGGTAAGATTGAGCTGGAAGTATCCTTCGGAGATGAGCATGATTCTAGGGCTGAGAAATTAACATTTGAAGTGGTCAAGATCAAAAGCCCGTATGACGCTCTGTTTGGACGGTCTGCTTATGCCAAGTTCATGGCACGGCCGTGTTATGTTTACTTGCAGCTCAAGATGCCGGGTCACAAGGGCACTATTACAGTACATGGGAGTCGGAAGATAGCCCTGGAATGTGAGGAGGGTGACGCTGCTTATGCCAAATCTGTTTGTGCAGCAGAGGAGCTGAAGTTTTATAAGGACAATGTTGACCCGGCAGACATGACGTCTCTGAAGAAACCAACTACAGAGCATGACCCGGTGATGAAATTTAGGTCGGCTGATGATACCAAGCTTGTTGAATTTGTTCCAGGCGACTCGTCTAAGCAATTCAGTATTAGTGCCAATCTGGATCCTAAATAGGAAAGCGCGCTCATCGAGTTCATCCGTGAGAACCGGGACATCTTTGCATGGAAACCTTCTGACATGCCGGGTGTACCGAGAGAACTCGCTGAGCACACTCTTAATATTGATCCAAAGTTTAAGCCGGTTAGGCAGTTTCTTCGGTGGTTTAACGAGGAAAGACGAAAAGCTATCAGTGAGGAGGTGGCCCGGCTATTAGTGGTCGGGTTTATTGTTGAAGTTTTTCACCCAGAATGGTTGGCTAACCCGGTGCTTGTACTTAAAAAGAACGGCACCTGGCGGATGTGTGTGGATTACACGGGACATCTTTGCATGGAAACCTTTTGCTCTTCCCCGTATTGATCAAATTATTCATGCTACGATGGGTTGTGAGCGTTTGAGCTTCTTGGATGCGTACTCTGGTTATCATCAGATTAAAATGGCAGTTAAGGACCAGGAGAAGGCGGCTTTCATCACTCCATTTGGAGCCTTCTGTTATGTATCTATGCCATTTCGGCTCAAGATTGCCCAGGCGACTTATCAGCGATGTGTACAGAACGGTCTCCATAATCAGATTGGGCGCAATGTTCATGCTTATGTGGATGATATTGTGGTGAAATCCAGAGAGAAGGAGACCTTCATAGATGATCTGAAAGAAACCTTTGATAATCTCCGGGTTTACAAGATGATGCTTAACCCGTCCAAATGTGTGTTTGGCCTGCCAGCAGCCAAGCTTTTGGTTTTTCTGGTTTTTAACAGAGGTATTGAAGCTAACCCGGAGAAGATCAAGGCAATCACCTCTTTGGCTAAGCCGGCGTGTGTTAATGATGTTTAGCGACTGGCGGGTCGTATTGCTGCTTTAAGCCGGTTCATAAGCCGGTTAGGTGAGAAGGCCATACCGCTGTATCAGATGATGAAGAAAACAGACAATTTTGTTTGGAGTGATGCTGCTAATGCGGCCTTTGAAGATTTAAAGAGACAGTTATCTGAGCCGCCGGTCCTTGCGGTTCCCATTGATAAAGAGCCGCTATTGTTGTATGTGGCCGCTAACTCGCGTGCTGTCAGTGTTGCAATTGTGGTGGAGCGCAAGGAGGCTGGCAAGGAGCATCCGGTTCAACAGCCGGTTTACTACATCAGTGAGGTGCTTATTGAGTCTACGCAAAGATATCCACATTGGCAGAAGCTCGTTTATGGGGTGTTCATGGTGAGCCGGAAGCTTAAGCAATACTTCTAGGGTCACCCCATCACTGTGGTAAGTTCTGCTCCTTTGGGAGACATCATTCAGAATAGAGAGGCTACATGACGAGTCGCCAAGTGGGCCATTGAGCTTGGGCCTCATGGCTTGAAGTATGTGCCACGCACTGCTATTAAGTCTCAAGCACTGGTGGACTTCATCAAAGATTGGACAGAGCTACAGACGCCTGAGGAAAAGCCGGACAACACATATTGGACTATTCATTTTGATGGATCCAGGCAATTGGAGGGCTCGGGGGTTGGAGTTGTTTTAACTTCCCCTCGAGGTGGCAAATTTTGTTATGTGCTCTGGTTGATGTTTCCCTGCACTAACAATGCAGCTGAGTATGAGGCCTTGCTCCATGGTCTTCGGATGGCTAAAGAGATGAACTTAAGCCGGGTAAGGTCCTTAGGCGACTCAGATTTGGTGGCTCAATAGTGTCAGGCAAGTGGGATTCTAAGGATCCTCTCATGGCGGCTTATCGCCGTGAGGTTGACGCTGTAGCCGGGTATTCCAAGGGTTATCAAGTGGAGCACATTGATCGAAGGAAGAATGAGGCGGCGGATGCTTTAAGCCGGCTGGGATCTCAACGTAAACCGGTACCACCTAACACCTTTTGGATGTTTTGCATAACCCTTCTGTCAAGTTGCCCAAAGAGGAAGACTTAGCTGTTCCAGACCCAGAAGCGCAATTGGTGGCGGCTCTTCACGTCATCCCAGATTGGACAGTGCCATATTTGGCTTACATGAACCGGGGTGAGTTACCTGAGGACGAGACCTTAGCTAGACAAATCGTCAGACGGTCCAAGTCCATGACAATTGTTCATGGTGAGTTGCATCATCGCAGTGTTACTGGGGCGTTTCAACGTTGTGTGTCGCCTGAGGAAGGTTAAGAAATACTTCGTGAGATCCATGAAGGGGATTGTGGTCATCATGCAGGCTCAAAATCTCTTGTGGCCAAAGCTTTCCGTCATGGTTTTTATTGGTTGACGGCTCATGCTGGTGCGGAGGATCTGGTCAGTAAATGTGATGGTTGTCAAAAATTCTCACGACGAGCTCATGTCCCGGCTCAAGAATTGAGGATGATTCCAATCACTTGGCTGTTTGCAATCAAAAGGTCCAAGGATAAAAAGACACACCTCGTGGTGGCGGTTGATAAATTTACAAAGTGGGTTGAGGCAGAGCCGTTCAGTAAGTGTGATGCAGCCACGGCGGTTCAGTTCAAGAAAAAGGTGATCATTCGTTTTGGTTTTCCACACAGCATCATAACTGACAATGGTACCAATCTGTCCAAAGGTGCTATGGAAGAGTTCTGTCAACGTGAACATATCCGGCTCGATGTTTCATTAGTACCTCATCCTCAATCCAATGGTCAAGCTGAAAGAGCCAATCAAGAGATCCTGAAAGGTATAAAGCCCCAGCTCATGGTCCCTTTACAATGGACGACGGGTTGTTGGGTGGAGGAGTTGCCTTCTGTGATCTGGAGCATCAATACTACACCTAACAGGTCGACAGGTTATACGCCGTTCTTCATGGTTTACGGAGCAGAGGCGGTCCAACCAAGTGACATCCGTCATGACTCGCCCCGAGTGGCGGCTTATGTTGAAGCTACTAATGAACAAGCCTGTCAGGAGGCACTTGATTTGATGGATCAGAAGAGTGACTTAGCAATAACCCGCTCGGCGATTTACCAGCAGGATCTACGTCGTTATCACAGCCGTCGGGTTAAGTCCAGAACCTTTCAAGAAGGTGACTTGGTGCTCCGGCTCATCCAGGATCAGTCCGATATGCACAAGCTATCCCCACCTTGGGAAGGACCCTTTGTGGTCAGCAAGAACCTGAATAACGGGTCATATTACCTCATCAATATTCGAGAGCACAAAGACTCACGTAAGTCGGAGGAGGAGACCCGCCGGCCGTGGAATATCGCTCATCTTCGGCCTTACTATACTTGAGCCGCCGGCTCTCATGATGTACATATTTTGACGATGTATATATTATGAAAAGTAATAAAGCAGGACCTCTGTCCTTTTCATCTTCAAAAGTTTATATCTTCATTGTTATATCTTAAAAAACGACCAACAGGGACCTGATCATATTTGAATCTGGGTGTCCTCTTGGTCCGGCTTATGATCATATTTGAATCTGGCCGTTAAATATCATGATCACTAGGGGGCTTCGTGTTCAAATATAGGTCCTATTCGAACCAAAGAGAACATAGCTGTCGATACCCTTTTGATTGGCATACTGCCAAACCTACTAGGGGGCTTCTTGATCGTATCCGAATCATAGCTCAACCCCTTTTGGGTCTGACGTGGATCATATTTGAATCAGCGTCATTAAACAACTTTGAAGGTCATTTGGGGGCTTCCTGTTCAAACACAGGTCGTATTCGAACCAAAGAGAACATAGCTGTCGATACCCTCTTGATCGGCAACGCAGAAGCCACTGGGGGCTATATGATCGTATTCGAATCTTAGCTTAACCCCTTTGGAATGGTGTACTAATCGTATTCGAATCAGAAGCCTCAAAATTTTGTCTGTTTTCTCATAAAAGTTTTGCAATCACAATTATTTGACTGTCTTGAGACCTTTTTTATCATATTTGAAAGCGTTTATGGGGTGGTTTCTATTCCACTGGCTTAACCTTGATCAATAAAGTTGTTAGCACATAACAAACATCATATGTGTCGGTTTTTACAGTATTGGGTTCTCACCCTCATTGTTCGGATCACATAAACCGGCAGCGTAATCAAAGGATCATAGGTATGCTGTTATGGTTATGTCTCAAAGATATAATTGAGAACCGGCTTCTTTATGATTTTTTGTTCATATTCCGGGTTATATGTAAGATATATGACCCGCCATGCGGTAAGCCGCCAAGGGACTTGTGATTTGTTTCTCTATGCAGAACAATTAAAGCAGCTCTTTAAACATAAGGAAAGCAGAGGATCAGGATAATACGGAGGAATATAAGATGGCGGCTTAAACAGTGTTGAGCGCCAGACACGTGCGCGATGGCACGACAAAATTAAGTGTTTTTCTACCCTATTACATGACTCCCCGAGTCCAAATACTGAAGCATTATTTTTCAGCAAGGTATAAATATGGGCTGCCTGATGGTTAAAATGTGTTGTTGGCCTGAAGCTTCCGGTTCATCCCTTTCCGCTCCTCCGTCTGTTTCCCTGACATGGAAGGTTGATGATGACCAGTCAATGCCACTCAAAGCTTCAAATTCAGCTTCATCATCAATTAACCCGACCGGATCAACTTCAGGGGCGAAGGTATGCTTACGAATTGGAGGGATCAGGCTGATTGCTTCATAATGTGGCGTTGATTTTCTCTTTCTCGGTGTCATAACCCGGTTGGTACTTGGTAAGATCCGTGTCGTTACCGATCAGAGTGACCACAGGGCGTATTTCCTTCACGCAAGCGGCAAAATTCTTCTGGTCCAATGGGGTGCCGTCCTCCTTCAGGCTTGGGTACCCAAGGGCGATGTCGGCCGGGTCTAGCTCCGGTAGCCATGCCTTGGCCCGGCTTAATGCGGCTATGGCTCCGGCTCTTGCAGAAGCCCGACTTAATTCCTGGAACCGCTGAGGTAGCACGGCAACCGTTTTAGTACATCCGCCAGGAGAGTGGGAACTTCATTCGACAAAGCGACAACGGCTAAAGCACGTTGTGACCCGGTGTAGAGTTGTTCCACCAGTGTATAAACCGCCTTCAGCTTTATCAGCATGCTTTGGTTAAGATTGGAACTCCTGGGGCCTACATTACAAAGTCAGGTGAGTTGATGACAATTGAGATACTTGTTGAAAAAGATTTAAAATATCTAACACTTGCAGAGTAACTTACCAATGATTGCTGAGACCATCTAAGATACATGGCGTTTTAAACCGGATAACTCGGCGGTTGTTTCTGCAGGAGTTGCCTCTGCTTTCTCAGCCCGGTTGATCAAGGCGATCTTTTCATCAGCCCTGGCCTTCTTCTCTGCTTCAATGTTCTTTTTCAGTTTCTCTTGTTTAGATACACTGAATTCAAACTTGGAGTTGGCCTTTTGGGTCTCAATCTCCTGAGCTTCAGGCGATTCTTCAAGTCAGAAATCTCCGATTCAAATTGACTAATGGTGGCCTGTATAAATGCCGGGTTACAGTCAGGATCATCATAATGCAACATTAAGTCCCAAGAACTATGCAAGCAAAGATACTTGGCACTTGGGGGCTAATGTATGCTGAAGAACTCTGTTTACGGTGGCGGTTCATGGAAGTAAGTCCCAAGCATTTTGCAGGCAAAGGCGCTTAGCACTTGGGGGCTAATGCATATTGCTGTTTCCAAGTACTTTTTTTGATTTAAACATGATAAGGACCGGTACAAACATGCTGTTTCAGCCGGCCCTTGGGGGCTACAAGATAAGCCGGACTTCTTACATATATTATTAAGTTGGTCTCAAGTCTACAACATATTTCATCATAAGAAATAGACTTGGGGGCTAGTATAGTAAGGATAAGTAAAGTACAACAACGAGAGTTATACCTCAGATTTTTGGTGTATCTGTTTCACCATGTCAAATTCCATGTCCCGGCTGTTGTGCACTTGATTTATATAACCGTAGACGATTTCTCCAATACTCAGATGAGTATAATCAGTGACATCCAGCTTAGTTTTGCGGCCTTCCAGAAGTTCTTCTTTGGCAGAGCACTTGGCCAGCACGGCGGGTCTCCCCGGCTCAACAAAGTCAGTTTTGATGATTTCGACATCCAGGTCGTCTGTCTTGGCCGGGCTAGGGGCCTCCGGATTCTCAGAACCATCAACGGCTTGCTTGACAGGCGGGTCAACAGTAGGCGCTGGAATACCGTGGGTTGGTTCAGGCGGCGGCTCATGAGCGAAGGTGTCAGGACCAGCCGTCCTGAGCTCCGGTTCATTCAATAGCGGCTCTTCGGCCGGCTTGTTCTTCTTCGCCCTCTTGCTGGGCTTTACTTGTACGCTGGGTAAAAATCAAAAGGTTAGTGCAAAAAACATGAGTAGGATAAGCACAAGATAAACATAGTATCATTACCCTGGAGCGTTTTTGAAAGCCGGCATATTGGACTGCATTGATTCGCCGGAGGAAGGTGAAGTTCCCTGATAGTTTGAGTCAGAAGAATTGAGTGGTTGACGAGTGAAACCCGCCAAAGGATAAAAAGAATGTAAATCGAAGATGACCTCAGTCCGGCGTTTTCTTGTTACATCGGGTAAGCCGGAGGAGAGTTCTGCATATTTACTGGTCCGGGTCTGCCTCCAGCTCTCGTGAATCTGTCGCTTCAAAAGAAATTGATTATCTTGGTAAGCTAAAGGATGTGAAAATCTTACTTTTCGGGTTACTCTTTGGACTTTCTGTCTCGGCAAAGGCTCGGAGTCGGAGGAAATTATAGTTACCTCTTCAATCGCTACATGACTCGCTCCTGTATCCTCCTGATGATAATCAGTGTCAATAAGATGGTTCAAAAAGGAGCCTAAGGAGTCAAGAGCTACCTCTGACTCGGAGGTCTCTTCCAAATGAAGCATATCCGAGGCACTAGGTTTGCTCCCCTTCTTCCGAGCAGCGGCTTTCCTGGCGGCTTCCTTGTTTTTTCTGGCTTCCTTTGCAGCTTCATGTCATACTTGACAATCCAAAATTTGTCATCAGCCTGTGAATTACAACAAGGGTTTTTGAGTAAAGATGAAAAATTGTTAAAGTTGAAGATCAAAATGCTCAAGTCAATGGCTTACCGCTGGAGCCGGGTTAGCTTTGCAGAAAGGACTTAAACCCACTCTCCCACAATCTGCGAGGCTTTCATTCAGAAGAGACTTGGTCATGTCATCAACGACGTCCTCAGGTAAGTCGTGAGGGCTGTGCCGTAGATGATCATTCTTTTGGCCTGTGTAATCGCACATCAAGCCGGGGCGGCGGTTCAAAGGAATAATCCGCCAGGCAAGCCAAACCCGGACCAGATCAATGCTGTTTAGGCCATTCCCCAGAAGATCCTTGACCTTGCTCATGGTGGGGGCAAGTGTTTGACGTTCAACCGATACTAACCGATAATTGTTGAAGGAAAAAGGTGGGATGCCTACCGGGGCATCCCCAAGCATAGATGCTTGAGACTTCTTGAAATAGTATCTTGGGGTGCCTTGGGCATCCCCAAGCTTGAGCTTTTGTGTCTCCTTAATTCTTCTCACATCACGGTTTTCCTAAATCTCAAAAGCTTCATCCACACAAAACTCAACAGGAACTCGTGAGATAAGTTAGTATAAACCAATGCAAAAACCTTATCATTCTCTACTGTACCAAATCACTAAAATTATTATTCAACATTGCATACTAAATGCCTCTGCATGTTAATACTCCTATCCTCAAATAGATTCATTAAACAAGCAAGCATATACAAACAATGCAAATATAACAACAATTTGCGAAAACAGTACAGTCTGTAAAGAATGCAAGAGTATAAATACTTCTTCAAATCCAAACATTATGAAATTCTAACACACTGTAGAAAATTTACCAGGTCTTATTATGCAAAAAGTTTCAACATTTTATCACATTCTGACTTTGCTCGGGAATTTTTGCAACATCGATAAACTTTCTGTTTTCAAACAGCAACATGTATACTTGCAAGACAAGCATGGCAAAGGCTATCAATGCCACTTTTATTGAAATAAAATATGCAAAACAATATTCTAAATAACAGCAAGTAAATCCTAATAAAATAAATTTACGCTCCAAGCAAAACACATATCATGTGACGAACGAAGACATACCTCCAAGTGAGGTTACCGATAATGTTGAAGACGAAAGAGGGGATGCCTTCCGGTGCATCCCCAAGCTTAGTTGCTTGGATCTTCCTTGGATATTAACTTGGGGTGCCTTGGGAATCCCCAAGATTAGGGTCTTGTTACTCCTTGTTCTCCTCATATCGATATCTCACCCAAAACTTGAAAACTTCAATCACACAAAACTTAACGGAACTTCATGAGATGGGTTAGTATGACAAAGAGCAAACCATTTCACTTTGGTACTGTCAAAGACAAGATTCATAATTGTTTCCACACAATACCTACTGTAGCATATCATTTCCACAATTTATATTGAGCTATATAAGCCATAGAAACTAGAAAACAAGCAAACTATGCATTGAAAGCAGAATCTGTTAAAAACAGAATAGTCTGTAGTAATCTGTACTCAAACCATACTTCTGCTACTCCAAAAATTATGAAAAAATTAGGAACATGTGATAAATTTGTATAGTAAACTTCTACAAAAAGAATCAACTCAAAATCACTCTTCTGTTAAAAATGCGACTTATTTTCGTGAGTGCAAAAGTTTCTGTTTTTCAGCAGGGTCAAATCAAGTATCACCCAACTTGATCCCAAAGGCTTTACTTGGCACTTTATTGAAACAAAAGCAATAAAAAATGATTACTACAGTAGCATAATCATGTTAACACACAAAAACAGTAGGTAAAAGTGTTGTGTTGCCTCCTGAAAGTGCTAGTTATCGACTAGAGGGGGGGGGGTGAATAGGCGATTTTTACGAAAGTCTTCAAAACACGGGGGCTTTGAAGACAAACAGTAGAAATGAACCTATTGATATGCAGCGGAAGGCAGACTACACTAGACAAGCCATAGTCAAGTAAGAAATGAAGTGAAAGCACGAAGACTATCAGTAGCTAGGTAGTATGGATCAGGATGGAAGATTATGAAGCCAAACAACAAACAATCCTCACACAGTGAAGCCAATCAGTTCATGCACGCAAGCAATGACTTCACGAAGACAAACTGTAAAGTAAAGAGATGAGAAGGATAGAACCAGTTGCTTGGAGAGGACACGGATTTGGTAGACCAGTTCGAGTAGTTGTGACAACTGTACGTCTGGTTAGGGAGGCCGAGATTCAACTCAGAAGACCGCGTCTTCACCTTATTCCCCTTGAGCTAAGAACACACAGTCCTCGCCCAATCACTCTGGTAAGTCTTCAAGGTAGACTTCCAAACCTTCACAGACTTCGTTCACTGGCAATCCACAATGGCTCTTGGATGCTCAGAACGGGACACCTAACCGACTGGAGGATTCACAGTCCTCAAGTGTAACAAGTCTTCAGATCACGCGGACAGAAAGACTTTAGTGATGCCTAACACTCTTTACCTCTGGGTGTTTTGGGCTTTGTCCTTGCAAGGATCTCTCTCTAAAATGCTTCGAAGGTGGGTTGCTCTCAAACGACAATAGTCGTGCACTAACTCTGAGCAGCCACCAATTTATGGTGTAGGGGGTGGGCTATTTATAGCCAGGAGGCAACCCGACCTGATTTGTCCGAAATGACCCTGGGTGACTAAGGAACTAACATGTGTCCAACGGCCAGATTTCAAACACATCCAGCTCTGGATAAGATTTGCTCACATTGTCTTTGCTCAAAGACATAGGATTTGGTTGAGTATCACATCAGTCACTCTGACTTTGTTCACTTAGACCCCACTTAACAGTACGGTGGTTCCTATGACTCAACAAAGAAGAAAAGGAAACTATGAAACAACTATGTCTTCGCACTCCATAGTCTTCACACGATGTCTTCTAATGTCATAGTCTTCAGTGTGAATATCTTCACATACCACCATTGTCTTCAATGTCTTCAGACATATTTATGGGTCATCTCTGGTAGGTAAACCGAATCAATAAGGGACTACTACCTGTGTTATCCTGCAATTCTCACAAATGCATTAGTCCCTCAACCAAGTTTGTCGTCAATACTCCAAAACCAACTAGGGGTGGCACTAGATGCACTTACAATCTCCCCCTTTTTGGTGATTGATGACAAACTGGTTGAAGTTTTCAACGGGGATAAAAGTATGTGAAAGTTAAGGATTAAGGCATTGTCTTCCTAAGTTGCAAAAGGCTCCCCCTGAAGATGTGCATATAGATAGTTTGATTTTTAATGCAAATGCACATGGCAGGTTTTACTTTGTGGGGATCCTCTTCAACTTAAGAAGACAATTCATCATGCATATAGAGAGATAATGAAGATAATGACATGCATAATGAAAAATGGACGTCTGTGGAATGACTTCATGCGGGATTTATCATCGCATCACAAAGTGCCGAAAAAAGTAGTAGACGACCATTGAGTTTACGTGTTACAACTTAGAGAACCAAATGTTTCAAAAGACGAGAGTTGTAAATACATAGCAAAAATAATGCAACCACCCATAAAGGACCCGCTTGAAGACTATCAACTCATAAGCTTCTCCCCCTTTTGTCAGTAAGGACCAAAAAGGTTTGAAGACATAGAGTATCTACTCGTTCCCATCAGGAGTAGATGAAGGAGCAGGGTTGACGTTGGAGTTCGGTGGTGCAGGCGGGCCTGGTGCAGTGTCGAGATGCAGTGAAGCCATGGTTGGTGAAGCGGCATCGTCTTCTTCATCGACGACTCTCACAACAACAGTTGTAGCCGAAGATGAACGCTCAGAATCTTCAATTGAGGGAGTGCGGTGCCAACTTGCATTCTGTGGAGGTGTGGCATCAAATTTGAAGTCCTTAGTGAAGCCATCTTGTCGAAGATCAGCTTCAGGACAGAGCAGTGTGAGACTCTTCCAGGACCGCCGACAGGCTTCATGAGCAACAAAGGAGTTCTTGGTGGCCAAGTTGCGAATGCGATTGAGATCCACCAAGATACTCTGTATCTGATGCTTGAGCCAGTCATGATGCTTATCATGCTTCTGATGTAAGGCCACAAGAAGCTCTCGATCGTTGAGTACACGAGAACGCTTCTGAGGCCTTTGGGTAATCGTACTTTCAGTGGCTTCGGTGTTTGCACAATGGGGCACACGCATATTGCTAGCCACAGGATAAACGGGAGTTGCAGCATTTGAAACAAGAATTCCCTCCAATGGTTGCGTGAAGCTTTGATGATCAGCATTATGAATATATAGAGGCTTCTTGGCAGGCTCGGTGTAGATGGATTCAATGGACAGATCAACCTCAGGCAGGACGACAAGATGGTTGCGCGCTGAGGGCTGATAGTTAACAGAAGAATGGAGTTTGATCAGGCGCATCACCCATGGAGCATAAATCTTCAAGCCAAACAGATCAATCCGTGATGCAGCAAGTTGTCTGATGAAGAAATCCTGGGTATTGAATCTGGTGCCGTTGATGATGTAAAATACCAAAGTCTTCATAGCTCCTTCAAGTTTGGCTTCAGAAGACTGTCCCTTGATTGGCCATAGAGTACGCCTTAGAATATGATAAACTGTGAGGGGCAAGTACTTGAGGTCTTTCACGAAGAACTCTTTGGGGTATTCAATATCTTGGGGCAGTGGCTTCATCATGCTGAGCATCTCGCTCATATTTGGCTCAGGCCTTTGAAAAATGCTCTGTAGTTCATTTCTGTGAAGCTGACAACCAGGCTCATATAACTCACCTGGAGTGGGCAGCGAAGTAAGCTCGATGATGTCTTGAGCTTTGGCTTCATGATGCACATCACTTGTCATCCACTCAAGGATCCATGTCTTCAGATCCCTATTGTAGCCAAGAATGTGAAGTGTGGCATAGAACTGCAGCAGTAGCTCTACATTCCAGTGCTCTTTGTCTGTCACAAATGGCAGAAGACCAACCTCCCTGAAGGAGTCAAGAGCTTCTTCCAGACAGGGCAGCCCAGCAATAGTTTCACAATCAAGACGCATGTGCGGAAAGATTCGCTCTTGATTGTATAGAATGCAGGAGTAATAGTTGCGCTGCTGATAGCTCCAAAATCGATCAGAAGAGATCTTTGGCTTCGAGTATGGAGTCTTGGCGTTGTCGAAGGTGTTGTGAGCTCTGAAGCTGTTCACGCTGAAAGATCCTGGCGATGTTGCAGCACCTGGGAGCCTTGGCAGCCTTGGCTTCGACTTCTGAACCTGATGCCGCTGCTCCACATGGTAGTCATACTGCGGTCCGGGAGCTGTGGGAGGAACCAAAATGGGCCATCTCACTGTGACAAGCTGGCCGCGATCGTAGGCTTGTTCAATTGTGTGGGGCCTTGTAGGTGGAAAAGTGGCTTCAGCATCCACATGGGCTTCAGGTTGCACATGAGCTTCAGGCACCACATTAGCTTCAGGCTCCACATTGTCTTCGGCCATGACAATGTCATTGGCTTCAGTAGCATTGATTGTGGCAGCCTCAGTGGTTTCAACCTCCGTTTGTTCAATAATAGGAGGGTCGGACACAGTCACATTCTCCTCGAGAATGACTTGATCAATAGCAGGGGGTGTGGCAACTCGTTCTTCTTCTCTTTCTCCTTGATCTTCATCGGCTGAGGCAGCCGGTTTGTCTTCAGCAGCATTAGCTTCAGACTCAGAGACATTCGCAGTAGGGGTGGCTTCAGGAAACACTTGACGTGCTAGTGAGCTTTGTTGCACTTCCCCTTCCGGAATGCTCGACATGGTGACCTGCGGCCTGGGACCTTTGCGAAGCCTGCAAAACGCAGGCGATGCCTTTGGTGAGGGAGAGGTCTGCACCATGTAGTTGTCGTTGTCAAGTACCGGAGAGGTGACTTGAGGTGGTGGAGTTCTGGGTGTCTCATCATGAATGGGGGTGTCTTGCTGTGGGGACTCGGCCCATGAGTCATCTTGAGCAATTGGCGTTAATGGATGACCAATGCTGATAAGTTCACTTCTCGTTGGAGCAGGCGATGATACAGACTGGGGCTCGAGCTGAGGAAGGACTTATCATTAACATTGTCATCATGACCAATGTCTTCAGCTGTGATGGGGTCAACAGCTGGAACTTATTCATCTTCAGGAGCCTCTGTGGAAGCAGGCTCATGGATCACCAGACGACGCTCTTGGTTGTTTGAAGCTGGAAGAGCAACAGAGATGGGTTGAACATTGAGGGGCTCAGAGGTGGCAGCACGCTCTTTCTTTGAAGACTTTGTCTTCAACCAATTCTTGGATGGGGCCTCATCAGAAGCATCCTTGTGCTTGCGCTTCCTAGCTTCGGCTTCAGCTACCCTTGTCTTCTTTAGCTCTGAAGCTGCTGAGGTGACCTTAGGCTTCGAGCCTGTCGTGCTGGCTGGGAAGACAATGCGAGGTTCTTCCTGCCTTGGTTCTTCAGTTTGGGCCACAGCAGACTTCTTCTTTTGCTTGGCAGCCATCTTGGGGTCAGTGCCAGGATGCCCAAGAGCCTTTCGCTTTTCAGCTTCATTATGTGCTTGAACACATTTCTGCGCAAAGTACTTCATGCGTTCTCGCGAGCCTTTGGCTTCTTCACGCTTATTGTGAAACTGTTCCTTGAGATCATGCAACCTCTTCTTGAAGATCTGAACATCTGCCACGCTGAGCTTGGCCATGTTCTTCTTGAAGTGAGCCTTATCATAGTCAATCTTGTTTTTGAGCTCGACTATCTTCTGAGCCAAGGCCAACTCATTAGCAATGGCTCTGTGGAATGTGACACTTATGTCCACGGGCAGCTGAAGATCATCAATGCTGATGCTCTGGTCGGCGAACCACTCATCAATGAAGTTGTTCAGTATATCAACATCAAAGAGGGGCAGATCATTGAAGATCTCCGCCTCTTGCTGGCTCTTGATCAGCATCTCAAGGGCATCATCACCAAGATCTTCATCACTTGACAGATCAATGGTGTCATCCTCATCGCCCAGAACGGCAACAGGACTCAGTTCGTGCCGAGAAATCTTCTTGGGCTTCTTGGTTTTCTTGGACTTCTTGGCCTTCTTGGAGACGCGAGACAAATCTTCAGACTGCACACTGGGTTCCGGAGGTGCAGTGGCCAATGGCTTCACACGCGAAGCTTTTGGTGAGGCAGAGGGCTTTGAAGCCTTGGTCTTCTTTTTCTTCTGCGACTTTGGTGGAGCAGGCGCATCTTCTGAGTCTGCGTCATCAGCCGATTGCTCCAAAGTGGCCCTCTGAGCAGCTATGTGAGAGAGAAGCCCAACGAAGCTAGTGAAGGGGCCAATGACATTTGGATTGGCATCGCGTGTCGCATCAGCCCTTGGAGCAGATGGACCAGAGTTGAAGTTGAGTGCCAGCTCCTTGTTCTTGACAGCTGACTCCTTGGCAAATTGATAGTTGCGCTTGAAGAGATTGTCTTCGCGACACCATAACATAGATGATGGGTCAGCATTCTCTGGCTTCGGTCCTCGAATCATGCATGGGAAGAAGCCTTGAGCAATGGCTTCAGACTTTGACTTGGGCTGCAGATTTCTGTACAGAATATCTCCCCATGGGCGCTTGATTGCATTCTTCTCTGCATATTCGGTAGTGACAAAGTTGTACTGAACCACTGTTCTGCCCAATATTTTCGAATCCATTGGATTCGGGTCTTGTGCTAGTTGTAGCTTTCCTCAGGATCTGATTTGTACAGCTCAAACTGGTTTGGAGGTAAATCCTTAGTAGTATCTGAATGGTGCTTCCTGCCACCTTTTCTTGCTGATTTCTCAGTTGCCATTGTATTCAGAATGAATGGCTTCAGAACGGTGAATGGATTCCTTCTGCTGGACAGACAAGAGCTGGCTTCAGGGGAATGTATATGATGTTGTAAGAACTGTACAAATGAATGCAGACTATGAGAACCAAGGGATTCTCCCACGGACATGTACCTGTGACAGTATTAGAGATGCGAGGGAAGGGGAAGAGGTCACATGCATTCTCAGAAGATTTTGAAGAAAAACCAGTTTGAAGACATTAACCTCATAGAGTGAAGACATTCACTTATTTGAAGAGAGTTGGTTCCAGATTTGTACGAATCCATGAATGAGTACAAGTGAGGAATCTAACTAGTTATGAAGCATAAGTGAATATTCTTAGCAAGATATGATATGCAGATAGGGACAGATCCATACTTGGAAGTGTAGAAACGACTTTTGGTTGAAGTGGATTGATTTGGTGGATCAAAAAGGCAGTAAAAAGTGAGATTTAATTACCACTTATGAACTGCTAGATGAGGCAGAGTTAGAGGCCGAGTAGTTCAATCTCCCACGCCCTAACTTGGTGGCGGAAGACACCTACGGTGGTGGCGGAGAGGACGATGTCCGCCACCGGCGTGAGGACGGTGTCGAAGAAGTCACGACAGCTAAGTGCTTCATCTCCAGCATCGATGCGAGCTAGGGAGGCGCTAGGGTTTGTGTGAGGTGGCGAGGTGGAAGAAAAGATTTGACCGCGGTGAGTGTGTATTTATAAGGAAGGGGGCAGCACAGCGTAATTACGCAGGTGCCCCTGGCAGTTCACATCTGGGGGACACGTGGCTTGCATGCAACTTATTGAAAGTTGTTCCACGTTCCCACGCACGCCTGGATTGTCGGGTGGTCGTTCCGGCTTCTCCCGTATTCAGGCAAAAAGGATATGGCAATAAAAATAGATTTAAATTGTTGTCTCTTTGTCTTCTACTGACAAGGACTCAGAGAAGACAATCGATAGGTTTCAACAGAATGCATATGATTTGGATAGATAGAATTTGAGGAAGAAGCATAGAAGAGGTTAGGGTCTGATCACATTCACTTAGATCAAGTAAAATCAAGTATGAAGACATAGCTATAAGTGAATGTTTTAGAGGACAGAACATGCATATGCATTTACATGTGTTAGACCAAACCAACATTGTGAAGATAAACCTCGAAGGCAAATTAATGTTGAATATAAACCAAATGCGAAGACTAAGAAATTATGACGCCAAATGAAACACTTCAATGGAAATTTGGTGGTGGCATTACCCACCGTATAGGAAGTATTAGACCCAGACACGACACACAATTATCGTGGCACTCCGAAGTCAAATTCCACGTTAATGTATTCACACTTAGAGTGTATGTCTTCATTGATTGAAGATATAGGTTACTTCATGTGTTGCACCTCTAAGTCATCAACATGCATAAGCGTTAGGATGTGTGTCCAATTACAGGACATTTGAAGATTCTAAGATATTTAGCTCACACTTCAACTTTGTCACGACCGGTTTTCCAATAGAAATATTTATTGAGAGACCGATCCCTTTTACGGACCAGTAAAGAAGAATTCCTTCTCACTTGTAGACAATATCTTGGTCACAGAAGAAAATACCAGGAGTACTGAATATAATACAAGGTTGAGCGGAGACGGCTCAACAATTTATTACAAGCGCGTCAATAATACATAAAGGCGGATAGGGTGGCATAACTACTAACTCACGATAAAAGCGGTGGTGGATATATCACAGCGAAGTGGGTGATATGACTCCTGAAAACTAACAACTCTTCGAGCGTCGGAGTGAGGCTGGAGGAGACTTATTGTGGGTGGCGGAAGCGTATAAGATACAAGTGACCAATATCCAGGATCGCACGGGACTGACTGGGATTCCTCTAGGCGTCGGACTCACTATCAAACTCTTCATCCATGAGATCGCCTTCGTCAACATCTGGCCAAATCAACAAGCCAGGTGAGTACTATGAAAGTACTCGCAAGACAGTTCGGACATAAGATATAACAAATGTAAACATGATGCATATGAACAGATTAACAAGCGCACTCAGACATAGAGATAATAATGCATGGGAAATAAAGGAGAAGTCGGGCGGTAGTCCTCCCGAAATCCCAAAGTAATACTGAGGGCCAAACGAGTGTCTGAATCACTCCTCGAGAGGAAACAAAAGAAATAACAATGCCGCAGTCGGGCGTCAAGGCGACGCCACATAAAGGGCTTATCATAGGATATAAATAACAGTGCATGCCACAGTCGGACGTCTGAGCGACATCACATAAAGGGCTTATATCGAAAGTAAATAACAAGAGTGCCACAGTCGGACGTCTAAGCGACATCACATAATGGGCTTATATCCAAAGTAAATGACAAGAGTGCCACAGTTGGACGTCTAAGCGACATCACATAAAGGGCTTATATCCAAAGTAAATGACAAGAGTGCCACGGTCGGACGTCTAAGCGACATCACATAAAGGGCTTATAAAGAAAGTAAATGGCAGACATGCCACAGTCGGACGTCTGAGCGACATCACATAAAGGGCTTATATTCACAACTTAATAATTTAGTAACTCATGAATTTAATATCACAACAAGGGAATATTCAGATATGAGATAAACAACAGGGTTAGTCCATCCACAAGAATAACGTTCAACCAAGTTTACTACTCAAGCTTGTTCACCGGGGATTTACTGACCATGGTCCTTGGCCATGGATACGATGACTTGGAAGGATTTGACTCTGCAGAGTTTGTACTTTAACCACAGCCAACGGATTTCAGTAGTCACGGGGACTAGTTCCGTTTACAGTGTTTTAGGAGAAACACATCTAACCAGTACACACCCATTCAACATTCCGAAGTCAGGAATCACCCTCGGCAACGTTCAAGAAAAACCTTGAGACGGGGAGGCAACAACCTCGCGTAGCATGGGATCAAATTTATATATGCGCGCTCTAAGGGGTGCCCCCCTCTCGGTCCCAACCGGAAACACCCATGCCCCCTGATGGGATGACTGGCTTTAATCCAGGGCCATGGAACCCTCATCCCGGCCCCTCTATTTGGTGTGTACACGGAAAGAGGATAACAACTTACTAAACCGCATTCTCCAGAAAACATGTGGTAGCACGGAAGGGGAAGAACGATAACGTGACTCCGTCCACGTTAACGTCGGAGTTTATCGGATGTCGTAAGGCTGGCATGCTACAACAATACCACCTTACTGCCTTTCATGTCACCACATGACCAGGCCATCTCTCATCAGAGATCACAGTAACTTCGAAACACACGGATAGTTGCCTGACATGCAACGAGATACTCACCGATGCTCTCATGCCATGCACAACCATTCAAGCAAACATGCAAAACACCTATCATATCAAAGGTTCAAACATGCTTGCCTGGTTCGGAGAAGTCGGAGTCTAGCTCGGCGAAGTTCGTGGCTCCGTCACCTCTTCCGGAACCTACGGTATAGCGAAAACATATACTAACGTGAAAATCATCGCGTGCATAAAGGTTTTTCCAAAAAATTTCCAAATAAATACTATATAAAACTAGACAATAATATAAGACTGACAGAAAAAGAATCACTCAAAAATCACCTTTTATTAAAAAGTTATAAGGGTTTTAGTCCAGGGACAAATCTGTGATGAAACAGAAAAGATCCAGGGACTTAACTGAGAAAACAGAAAATGGTTCGGAGGGAAAGACGTCAGCCCAAAGAGAAAACGTATTTGCCCGAAGGCGCCAATAGAAAACGGTTCGAGGGGGAAAAGAACAGAGGCTGACAAGGGGGGTCCACATGTCAGGTTTGAACCACGGCAAGGCAGGGAGATCGGAATGTACCAAGAGGTTTAGCGTGTCCTTCCGCGTCGGTGGGTGGTGGACTTGGCCGTCGGAGAGCACCACGTTGACAGCGACACTTTCTCCGGCGGACGGCGGCTCGGGCGATGGTGGAGAACTCCGGTGGGTGCTGCAAACTCCGAATTGAAGCGCGGGTCAGGAGAGTGGATGCATAAGGAAGCTACTGGCAAGAGTTGAGGGGTAGAGGTGCACGCACGGGAGCGAATCGAGCTGGATCCCGTGGCGGGTCGCGGCGGCCAGAGTTGGGGAAGAAGGCTCCCTCGGGGCTCTTCCAGTGGCTAGGCGTGGTGTTGGAGGTGTGTAGAGGTGGTGTGGGTTCGAGGTTGAGCTCGGGGCCTCTATTTATAGGCGGTTCGAGGGGGTGGCCGTGAACGGGAAATCTCCGGCGAGCGATTACGGCGAGGCAGTGGTTGGGCAGGGGGTTTAGGTGGCCAGGCAGCATCAGTGAGAGTTACTGGTCCCGTTCCACTGCTAAACTTGGTCGGGTTTGGCGTAATGGCGTCGGTCCTCGACGGGGCGGCCGTACGGGCACGGCGGCGGCAGAGAGCGCACTCTGCGCCTAGCGGTTCACGACAAGGGTGGCAGCGCGCACGAGGGAGTGGATGGCCACGCGGCGGCCTCCGGTGGCTTGGGCGGCGCTGGACGGCGCCGGCCATGCTGCGCCCCTCTCTGGCGGCCGCAAAGCCGCCGCTGCCGTCGGTCACGGGGTGGCGCACCTCCTCCTGCTCGTCGCCGACGCCCTCAACCTTCCAGGCGTTCGTGCGGCGCAGGGACGAGAGGGAGGGGACGGGGAGCAAGGCGCCACCGCGGCACTGGCGAGATTGACAGCGAACACTGAAGAAAACGACAGTAGTTTCAGACACTATCTCTGAACTTACTGAACATGATAGCAACAGTGTCCAGCAGGTGTTCGATGAAATGATTTGGCAAGCAGAAATTTTTTTCTGGAGCTGGGACTTGGTGAGGTGACCTCTCAATGCACCCAGAGGCTGCCTGATTTTTCTCAGATTTTTAGGAGAAGAATTCAAATGAATTTCATCAAATTTGGCAAATCTGGTCCAAACTTGCAGCAAGGATAATTTGAAAAATTTGAACTGGAGGCCAGTGGATTTTCATGGATCTTGGTTGAGGGCTCAAAGGACTAGCTAGGGAAATTGGTTTGGAGGCAAAACTCAAAGCAGAAAGGGTAGCTCCTTTGTAAACCTCCAAGGATCAAGATAGGAGGCAGAAATTGTTTTTGATGAGAAATAAATGGAAATAAATATATGGAGAGGTTCAACTTGCTGGATTTGAGGTATATCATGATCCAAAGGTGGGGAAAGGTTTATGGGAGTGGATTTCCACTTAGGTCATGGCAAGAGGGATTTTTTAAAAGGGGAGAAGATCACTTCAAAATGCCATAGGGCCATTTAATAGATTTTTCAAAAGGAATTTTCCCCAAGTGAAAAGCATTTGGTTTTGAGTCCAAATAAAAAGGGAAAACCTCCAAGACCAAAATCAAGTCTTGGGTGAATCCAAATAAAACACTTGCCATAAAAGAAAGTTTTTGAGAGGGTGGGTTCTTTAGAAGAAAATTTTAAATACCCTCCTCAAATAAAAATAAAAGTATGAAAAATCCAATTAAAAAATTTTGGGTGTCACAACACCAACCCCCTTAGGAAAAATCTCGTCCTCGAGATTTCAGCTGATCCTCAAATAGATATGGGTACTCTGCCTGAAGAAAATCTTCCCTTTCCCAGGTAGCTTCATCCTCCGTGTGATTGCTCCACTAGACCTTGAAGAATTTAGTTGTTTTCTGACGGGTCCTCCGCTCAGATTCTTCCAATATCTTCACTGGCCGTTCTCTGTAGGTGAGGTCTGGTTGCACATCAATGCTCTCGTGAGATACATGCTTCTCCGGGTTGTTCACACATTTCCTCAACTGTGAGACGTGAAACACGTCATGTACGTCTGACAGCTCCTTGGGTAGGTCTAGCTGGTAGGCTACGTTGCCTCTTCGTGCAACTATACTGAAGGGTCCAATAAATCTCGGGGCTAGCTTCCCCTTAATTTTGAACCGTTGCAGGCCCCTCATAGGAGACACTCGTAGGTATACGGAGTCACCGGGTTCAAAGCTGACCTCACGATGTTTTTGATCGTAATAGCTCTTTTGTCGGCTTTGAGCTGTCTTGAGTCTGTCCCTGATCTGTTTAACTCTCTCCTCGGCCTCCTTGAGCATGTCTGGGCCGAAGATACGACTGTCACCTGTCTCTGACCAATTTAGCGGGGTACGACACCTCCATCCGTACAATGCTTCAAAGGGTGCCATTTGTAAGCTGGCTTCGTAACTGTTGTTGTAAGCGAACTCGGCGTATGGCAAACTTTCTTCCCAACTGGATCCATAGGTGAGCACACAGGCTCTCAGCATGTCCTCTAAGATTTGGTTTAGCGTTCCGTTTGCCCATCAGTCTGAGGGTGGTACGCTGTACTGAAAGCTAGTTGCATGCCCAGAGCTTGTTGTAAGTGATCCTAGAATTTAGAGACAAATTGAGTGCCTCGGTCGGATATTATAGTCTTTGGGACTCCATGCAGACAGACTATACGGGAGAGATAAAGTTTGGCTAGCCTTTGTGTGGAGTAGGTCGTCTTCACGGGAATGAAATGGGCTACCTTGGTTAGCCTATCTGTGATGACCCATATGGCATCATTTCCGCGTTGCGATCGAGGTAGTCCGATGATGAAGTCCATTCCAATCTCATCCCATTTCCACTCAGGTATCCTGTTTGGTTGGAGCAGCCCTGCTGGCTTTTGATGCTCGGCTTTGATGCGCTGACATGAATCGCAACAAGCAATAAATGCGGCTATATCCCTTTTCATACCGTGCCACCAAATCTTTCCTGAATGTCTTTGTACATCTTGGTTCCTCCAGGGTGGATCGAATATGGAGTGGTGTGGCTTTCGGTTAGGACTTGTTGCTTGAGTTCTTCAATGTTTGGTACGCAAAGTCTGTCCCCGTACCATAATATTCCTTCCTTGTTTGTGACGAACTCTGAAGCTTTGCCAAGGCTCATTTTCCTCTTTATTCCTTCGATGCTGGGGTGCCCTTGCCGAGCCTTCTTAATTTGTTCCACTAGGGTGGGATGTATTTCCAGATTCGATACGGTGCCTTCAGTGACCAACACCATGTTGAGTCTAGGGAACTCTTGCTGAAACTCAGGCCTCAAGTTTTGTGGACCGTCGTTGCCCGGGCTGGGGTTCCGACTAAGAGCATCTGCCACTACATTTGCCTTCCCTGGATGGTAGTGAATGCCGACATCATAGTCCTTGACCAATTCCAACTAGCGTCGTTGGCGTAAATTTAGCTCCGGTTGTGTGAAAATATATTTAAGGCTCTTATGGTCCGTATATATTTCACAACGATTACCCAACAGAAAGTGCCTCCATTCCTTGAGTGCATGGATGACCGCTGCTAGCTCCAAGTCATGAGTTGGATAATTTTCCTCATGCTTCCGTAGTTGCCTGGAAGCATACGCGACAACTTTGCCATCCTGCATCAGCACACATCCGAGGCCCTTCCGGGATGCGTCACAATATACTTCAAAACTCTTGTGTATGTCTGGCATAGTTAAGACCGGTGCGGTTGTTAGTTTCTTCTTGAGTTCTTGGAAGCTTTTCTCGCATGCTTCCGTCCATACAAACTTCTTGTCTTTCTTGAGCAACTGTGTCATTGGTTTTGCCACAGTGGAGAATCCTTCAATAAATCTTCTGTAATATCCGGCCATTCCCAGGAAACTCCGCACATCTGTCACGTTGGCTGGTGGTTTCCAGTCAAGTATGGCTTTGACCTTTTCTGGGTCGACGGCCACGCCTTCTTGGGTTAATATATGGCCTAGGAAACCAACTTGCCTTAGCCAAAATTCACACTTGCTAAATTTGGCGTACAACTGATGTTTCCTTAATTCTCCCAAAACGATTCTAAGATGCTCAGCATGCTCTTCTGGTGTCCTTGAATATACCAGAATATCGTCAATGAACACCACTACAAATTTGTCCATGAATTTCATAAACACTTTGTTCATGAGGTGGACGAAATACGCGGGGGCGTTTGTCAGTCCAAACGGCATTACTGTGAACTCATATAATCCGTATCTGGAGGTAAACGCTGTCTTAGGTATATCTTCTGTCCGTACTTTCAATTGATGATATCCCGATCTTAAATCAATTTTTGAGAACACCTTGGCTTGAGCGAGCTGGTCAAACAAGTCATTTATCCGTGGCATCGGATATTTGTTTTTGATGGTGACCATATTGAGAGCTCGATAGTCTATACACAATCTCAGTGTCCCATCCTTTTTCTTGGCGAACAACACTGGTGAACCCCATGGTGAGGAGCTGGCTCGAATAAATCCTTTGTCCAATAATTCCTTTATCTGCTTCTTCAACTCTACCAATTCTGACGGTGCCATTCTATAAGGTTTCTTATAGATGGGAGCGGTGCCAGGTGCTAGTTCGATGCTGAATTCTATCTCTCGGTCTGGTGGCATGCCTGGTAGTTCTTCAGGGAATACGTCTGGAAACTCGCACACTACTGGAACTTTTCTCAGTTCTGAAATGTCCACTTTGTTCAGCTTTGGTTGCCGTGACCGTGGCCTTTCTTGAGCTGTAACCTTTATTGTCTTGCCGTGATGATGAGTGAGAATCACAGTCCGATTGAAACAGTCAATAAATCCTTTGTTGGTGGTCAACCAGTCCATCCCTAGGATGACATCCAGTCCTTTATTTTCCAACACGATGAGATTAGCTTGGAACTTTAGTCCTTCGAACTCAATGATCACTCCTTGGCAGTAACTCTGAGCGATCTGCTTATTTCCGGGGGACTTGATGATCATAGATTTTTCCAAGGGAAGTATCGGAAAACCATGTTGTAAAACAAAACTCTTCGAAACGAACGAATGGGAAGCTCCAGAATCAAACAAAACCGTGGCAGGTACTGTGTTGACAGAGAACGTACCGAGCACGATGTCTGGGGCATTCTGGGCTTCTTCCCTGGTCACATGGTTCAGGTGACCCTTCCTGTCATTGTTGTTGGGGTTGAAATTGTTGCGCTTGGGGGCTGGATTATTCCCACCATTGTTCCGCTTGGGGGCCGAGTTCCTTGGTTTTGGGCACTGTTTGGCATAGTGCCCTTCTTCACCACAAGCATAGCAAGTGACCCCTGGACGGTACGTGAAGTCCTTGTCCCTGGAATGAAACTGTCTGGTTGGCCTTAGATCAGTAGTCGTGGATTTCCTTGCTTCAGTCCTCGGAACCTCAGTCTTGCTTCGGTTGTTGCGAGCAAGAGTCGTCTTGTCCCTCTTTCGCTTACGGATATCCTCCAGGCTGCGGCGCTCATTCTCCAAGGAATGGCCTTATCAACCAGAGTTTTAAAATCCGGGAAAGTGTGTACAACTAGTTGTCATCTTAGTGCCGGTGCCAGGCCGTCCAAGAATTTTTCTATCCTCTTGTTCTCTGTCATGTGCTCGTCGTAGGCATAACGAGATAGCTGGGTAAACTGGCCGTTGTACTCTGTCACTGACATGCCTCTTTGCTTGAGGTCATCAAATTCTCTCTTCTTGATTTTTATGATGCTCCTGGGGATGTGTGCCCCACGAAAGCCTTCCTTAAACTCTTCCCAGGTGATGTTGTGTTCACTGGGATGCATGTGTAGGAAGTTTTCCCACCATGCTGCAGCTGCTCCAGTAAGGTAGTGGGGTGCATAAAGCACCTTCTCATGATCTGAACACTGAGCAATAATCAGCTTCCTTTCGATGTCACGAAGCCAATCATCGGCTTCAAGTGGCCTATCAGTGTGAGCAAACGTTGGAGGGCGAGTCTTCGGTAATTCAGACAACTTGGAGTGGGGTTGATAGGGCTCACGGTGGTTTCCCATATTGATGACGTGATTCATCATCTCTTGGTGCTGTTGCTGGCTTTGTTCGAAGAGGCGGCATACTTGAGATAAGGCTGCCTCGCTGTCCTGTTGACTAGACTGTCCCTGAGTGAAGTTGTTGCTGGTCTGTGTTCCATAAACTTCTTCTGGTTGATTGGGCATGGAACGAGTCCACGGACGAGACATTTTCCACTCTGGGGTATTATTTAGCAAAACTCATGAGAAGAACTGTATGGCACACGGAATATCTTGCAAAGGCAAAAATTTAAAAGACCTCAAGATTTTTCAAGAAAACATAAACGATTTTTGCACGGAGAAGAACTGCTTAAACACAAATCTTACACGCGATACGCAGACACACGATACAGCACTCAGGATGTGCGTACACATTCCTGACATGTTATTTAGACTAGCACACTCCTTCGGAATGCAGCGCATACACTACTACAAGCTCAAGTACACAGAACACAACATACATGCAGACATAACGCGCGGCTACTCGGCGCACTCAGTCGGAGATGGTGACGATGTCCTTCCCTTTGCCGAGGGTAAGACCCAGCAGTGCAGGAGACTCAACCTCCACCTCCTCCCTAGTAGGCTCCAGGCGCATAACACTGCGCTGAGGGGATGGCGCGGGAGCGACAGGCGGCAGTGCGGGTGCGGCAGGCGGTGCAGCTCTGACTGGAGTAGGAGCGATGACACGGTCGAACTCCTCAGTGGTAGGAAGACGGCGAGCAGTGGCCAAAATGGCCGGTGCATAAGATGTTGAGGACGAGACGAAAGTCAGAGGCGGTGCCATGTGGAGAAGCTCCTTCCTGCTGGCAGGACCGCCCCGAACTAAGTCCATGCGGGCAGCCACAAGATCGTCCACGAGGTTGTCGAAAGACTCCTCCAGAGCCTTGAGATACTCCACAACCATCTCGATGGCTTCATCTCGCTCTCCCCTATGGCAGGCGAATGCATAGTGACAAGTATATGGCACATGGCATGGGAGGTAGCGGTAGCGACGAGTCTTCATCATAGGAAGAATGTCCCGAAGGCGAGCGATCGCCTCACGGGCAGCCATCTGCATGGCATGCCTCTCCGTAGGCATGGCCCTTCCCACAAAATGGAAGTGGCGAGACGCAGAACGTCCTCCCTTGAACTGCACCACGGCCTGGTGCATAGACACGTCGTCGCTGAGCTTATGCTGGTAAAGCGTGAACTCCGGACGAGTCGCTCGCTCGATCGCGAGCTTGGTGATGGAGACGAGGAGTTTGACAAACCCCTCGAGCACGTTAGTGAACACCCGAGTCTCGCAGTTGCTGCCAGCCATCTACAAAAGTAGGCAAAAATTCTGAGTAGTCATGTCATAAATTTATGATGACCAACAGAAAATAGCTACATTTGCAAAATGTTGGAAAAAGCACAAAAGACACTAATAACCGATTAGCGATCGCACCTAGTGGCTTCCTACAGTCAGCCTGGCTCTGATACCAAGCTTGTCACGACCGGTTTTCCAATAAAAATATTTATTGAGAGACCGATCCCTTTTACGGACCAGTAAAGAAGAATTCCTTCTCACTGGTAGACAATATCTTGGTCACAGAAGAAAATACCAGGAGTACTGAATATAATAAAAGGTTGAGCGGAGACGGCTCAACAATTTATTACAAGCGCGCCAATAATACATAAAGGCGGATAGGGTGGCATAACTACTAACTCACGATAAAAGCGGTGGTGGATATATCACAGCGAAGTGGGTGATATGACTCCTGAAGACTAACAACTCTTCGAGCGTCGGAGTGAGGCTCGAGGAGACTTATTGTGGGTGGCGGAAGCGTATAAGATACAAGTGACCAATATCCAGCATTGCACGGGACTGACTGGGATTCCTCTAGGCGTCGGACTCACTATCAAACTCTTCATCCATGAGATCGCCTTCGTCAACATCTGGCCAAATCAACAAGCCAGGTGAGTACTATGAAAGTACTCGCAAGACAGTTCGGACATAAGATATAACAAATGTAAACATGATGCATATGAACAGATTAACAAGCGCACTCAGACATAGAGATAATAATGCATGGGAAATAAAGGAGAAGTCGGGCGGTAGTCCTCCCGAAATCCCAAAGTAATACTAAGGGCCAAACGAGTGTCTGAATGACTCCTCGAGAGGAAATAAAAGAAATAACAATGCCGCAGTCGGGCGTCAAGGCGACGCCACATAAAGGGCTTATCATAGGATATAAATAACAGTGCATGCCACAGTCGGACGTCTGAGCGACATCACATAAAGGGCTTATATCGAAAGTAAATAACAAGAGTGCCACAGTCGGACGTCTAAGCGACATCACATAACGGGCTTATATCCAAAGTAAATGACAAGAGTGCCACAGTCGGACGTCTAAGCGACATCACATAAAGGGCTTATATCCAAAGTAAATGACAAGAGTGCCACGGTCGGACGTCTAAGCGACATCACATAAAGGGCTTATAATGAAAGTAAATGGCAGACATGCCACAGTCGGACGTCTGAGCGACATCACATAAAGGGCTTATATTCACAACTTAATAATTTAGTAACTCATGAATTTAATATCACAACAAGGGAATATTCAGATATGAGATAAACAACAGGGTTAGTCCATCCACAAGAATAACGTTCAACCAAGTTTACTACTCAAGCCTGTTCACCGGGGGTTTACCACGAGCACTGACATGGATATGGATTTACTGACCATGGTCCTTGGCCATGGATACGATGACTCGGAAGGATTTGACTCTGCAGAGTTTGTACTTTAACCACAGCCAACGGATTTCAGTAGTCACGGGGACTAGTTTCGTTTACGGTGTTTTAGGAGAAACACATCTAACCAGTACACACCCATTCAACATTTCGAAGCCAGGAATCACCCTCGGCAACGTTCAAGAAAAACCTTGAGACGGGGAAGCTACAACCTCGCGTAGCATGGGATCAAATTTATATACGCGCGCTCTAAGGGGTGCCCCCCTCTCGGTCCCAACCGGAAACACCCATGCCCCCTGACCGGATGACTGGCTTTAATCCAGGGCCATGGAACCCTCATCCCGGACCCTCTATTTGATGTGTACACGGAAAGAGGTTAACAACTTACTAAACCGCATTCTGGCAGAAAACATGTGGTAGCACGGAAGGGGAAGAACAATAACGTGACTCCGTCCACGTTAACGTCGGAGTTTATCGGATGTCGTAAGGCTGGCATGCTACAACAATACCACCTTACTGCCTTTCATGTCACCACATGACCAGGCCATCTCTCATCAGAGATCACAGTAACTTCGGAACACACAGATAGTTGCCTCACATGCAACGAGATACTCACCGATGCTCTCATGCCATGCACAACCATTCAAGAAAACATGCAAAACACCTATCATATCAAAGTTTCAAACATTCTTGCCTGGTTCGGAGAAGTCAGAGTCTAGCTCGGCGAAGTTCGCGGCTCCGTCACCTCTTCCGGAACCGACGGTATAGCGAAAACGTATACTAACGTGAAAATCATCGCGTGCATAAAATTTGTTCCAAAAAATTTCCAAATAAATACTATAAAAAACTAGACAAAAATATAAGACTGTCAGAAAAAGAATCACTCAAAAATCACCTTTTATTAAAAAGTTATGAGGGTTTTAGTCCAGGGACTAATCTGTGATGAAACAGAAAAGATCTAGGGACTTACCTGAGAAAACAGAAAATGGTTCGGAGGGAAAGACTTCAGCCCAAAGAGAAAACGTATTTGCCCGAAGGCGCCAACAGAAAACGGTTCGAGGGGGAAAAGAATAGAGGCTGACAGGGGGGGTCCACATGTCAGGTTTGAAAACCTCGCCGACGCCCAAAGGCTGCCGTGGTCGCCGGCGTTGAACCACGGCGAGGCAGGGAGATCAGAGTGTACCAAGAGGTTCAGCGTGTCCTTCCGCATCGGTGGGTGGTGGACTTGGCCGTCGGAGAGCACCATGTCGACGGCGACACTTTCTCCGGCGGACGGCGGCTCGGGCGATGGTGGAGAACTCCGGTTGGTGCTGCAAACTCCGAATTGAAGCGCGGGTCAAGAGAGTGGATGCATAAGGAAGCTACTGGCAAGAGTTCAGGGGGTAGAGGTGCACGCACGGGAGCGAATCGAGCTGGATCCCGTGGCGGGTCGCAGCGGCCGGAGTTGGGGAAGAAGGCTCCCTCGGGGCTCTTCCAGTGGCTAGGCGTGGTGTTGGAGGTGTGTAGAGGTGGTGTGGGTTCGAGGTTGAGCTCGGGGCCTCTATTTATAGGCGGTTCGAGGGGGTGGCCGTGAACGGGAAATCTCCGGCGAGCGATTACGGCGAGGCAGTGGTTGGGCAGGGGGTTTAGGTGGCCAGGCAGCATCAGTGAGAGTTACTGGTCCCGTTCCACTGCTAAACTTGGTCGGGTTTGGCGTAATGGCGCCGGTCCTCGATGGGGCGGCCGTACGGGCATGGCGGCGGCAGAGAGCGCGCTCCGCGCCTAGCGGTTCACGACGATAGTGGCAGCGCACACGGGGGAGTGGATGGCCACGCGGCGGCCTCCGGTGGCTTGGGCGGCGCTGGACGGCGCCGGCCATGCTGCGCCCCTCTCTGGCGGCCGCAATGCCGCCGCTGCCGTCGGTCATGGGGTGGCACACCTCCTCCTGCTCGTCGCCGACGCCCGCAACCTTACAGGCGTTCGTGTTGCGTAGGGACAAGAGGGAGGGGACGGGGAGCAAGGCGCCACCGCGGCACTGGCGAGATTGACAACGAACACTGAAGAAAACGACAGTAGTTTCAGACACTGTATCTCTGAACTTACTGAACATGATAGCAACAGTGTCCAGCAGGTGTTCGATGAAATGATTTGGCAAGCAGAAATTTTTTGCTGGAGCTGGGACTTGGTGAGGTGACCTCTCAATGCACCCAAAGGCTGCCTGATTTTTCTCAGATTTTTAGGAGAAGAATTCAAATGAATTTCATCAAATTTGGCAAATGTGGTCCAAACTTGCAGCAAGGATAATTTGAAAAATTTGAACTGGAGGCCAGTGGATTTTCATGGATCTTGGTTGAGGGCTCAAAGGACTAGCTCGGGAAATTGGTTTGGAGGCAAAACTCAAAGCAGAAAGGGTAGCCCCTTTGTAATCCTCCAAGGATCAAGATAGGAGGCAGAAATTGTTTTTGATGAGAAATAAATGGAAATAAATATATGGAGAGGTTCAAGTTGCTGGATTTGAGGTATATCATGATCCAAAGGTGGGGAAAGGTTTATGGGAGTGGATTTCCACTTAGGTCATGGCAAAAGGGATTTTTGAAAAGGGGAGAAGATCACTTCAAAATGCCATAGGGCCATTTAAAGGATTTTTCAAAAGGAATTTTCCCCAAGTGAAAAGCATTTGGTTTTGAGTCCAAATAAAAAGGGAAAACCTCCAAGACCAAAATCAAGTCTTGGGTGAATCCAAATAAAACACTTGCCATAAAAGAAAGTTTTTGAGAGGGTGGGTTCTTTAGAAGAAAATTTTAAATACCCTCCTCAAATAAAAATAAAAGTATGAAAAATCCAATTAAAATTTTTTGGGTGTCACAAACTTGCAAGACCTTTTCTCATCCAAGGGCTTTGTGAAGATATCTGCTAATTGCTCTTCAGTGTTGACGTGAATGATATCAATATCTTCCTTCATGACATGATCTCTGAGAAAGTGATGACGGATCTGAATGTGCTTTGTCTTCGAGTGCTGAACTGGGTTGTTGGCAATCTTGATGGTGCTTTCATTGTCGCAGTAGAGTGGCGCATGCTTCAGGTGGATGCCATAGTCCTTGAGAGTTTGCTTCATCCATAGAAGCTGAGCGCAGCAAGATCCAGCAACAATGTATTCAGATTCAGTAGTGGAGAGAGATACATAGTTCTGCGACAAACACAGAAGAGATCGTCCAAGAAAATGACATGTTCTTGATGTGGACTTGTGATCAACCTTGTCACCAGCATAATCAGCATCTGAGAATCCAACTAGATCAAACTCTGAGCCCTTTGGATACCATAATCCTAGTGTTGGGGTGTAAGCCAAATATCGAAGAATTTGCTCCACAGCTAAGTGATGCGATTCCTTTCGTGCCCCTTGGAATCGGGCACAAATGCAAACGCTAAGCATTATATCTGGCCTAGATGCACATAAATAGAGTAAAGAACCAATTATGGAGTGGTATACCTTTTGATCGAACTCTTTACCATTGTCGTCGAGACCCAATTGATCTTTGGTTGGCATTGGCGTCGTGTATCCTTTGCAATCTTGCATTCCAAACTTCTTCAGGCAATGTTTGAGGTATTTCTCTTGTGATATGAAGATGTCATTGCTCTTCTGACGGATTTGAAGACCGAGGAAGAATTTTAGCTGACCCATCATGGACATCTGATATTGCTCTTGCATCATATGTCTGAACTCATCACTGTATCTCTTGTCAGTGCATCCGAAGATAATGTCATCCACATAGATTTGGCACACAAACAGTTCTCCATCATATGTCTTCGTGAAGAGTGTAGGATCCAAAGAACCAGGTTTGAAGCCTTTGCTCTTCAGGAAGTCTTTGAGTGTGTCATACCAAGCGCGAGGAGCTTGTTTGAGGCCGTACAGTGCCTTGTTGAGCTTGTATACCATGTCAGGATGTTTTGGATCTTCCAAGCCAGGTGGTTGTGCAACATACACTTCTTCAATCTTACCATTGAGAAAGGCACTCTTCACATCCATTTGGTATAGAAGAATGTTGTGATGGCTGGCATAGGCTAGCAGTATGCGAATGGCTTCAAGCCTAGCCACTGGAGCGAATGCTTCATCGAAGTCAATCCCTTCTACTTGAGTGTAGCCTTGACCAATGAGACGAGCCTTGTTCCTTACAAATTGACCATGCTCATCTTGTTTGTTGCGATAGATCCATTTGGTGCCAATGATGTTGTGCTTGCGAGGATCAGGATGCTTAACCAATAACCACACATTGTGCAGCTCGAACTGTTGAAGCTCTTCTTGCATCGCTTGAATCCTTTTAGGTTCCATGAAGGCTTCAGCAACTTTCTTGGGTTCAGATATAGAGACAAATGCAAAGTGCCCGCAGAAATTTGCTAGCTATGTTCCTCTTGAATGAGTGAGCGGACCAGGTGCACTATGCTATCGATTATCTTCTCAATCTGTACTTCATTTGCAACACGAGGATGAAATGGACGAAGATTTTGCCCTTGCTGATCATTGTCTTCAGCTTCAGCGTTGACTTCAGGCTGAGCATTGTCTTCGGATTGATTAGGTGTGGAAATGATGATTTCTTCTTCAGCCTGAGCCTCTGAAGGTATGATTTCTCCAGTACCCATAAGCTTGATAGATTCACTTGGTGAGGCTTCATCTAGCACATTTGGTAGGTGCTCTCTTTGCGAGCCGTTAGTCTCATCGAACTGCACATCCACAGTTTCAACCACTTTATAGTGAAAGAGGTTGAAGACTCTGCAGGAGTGTGAATCTTTTCTGTAGCCAAGCATAAAACCTTCAGGTGCTTTCGATGCAAATTTTGAAGTGTGATGTGGATCCTTGATCCAACACCCAGCACCAAATACTCTGAAGTAACTGACGTTTGGATTCTTACCAGTTAGTAGCTCATATGATGTCTTCTTTAGAAGCTTGTGAAGATAAACACGGTTGATGATGTGACATGCAGTGTCAATGGCTTCAGGCCATAATTTTCTTGGAGTCTTGTACTCATCAAGCATTGTCCGGGCCATCTCAATTAGGGCTATGTTCTTGCGCTCCATGATGCCATTCTGCTGAGGTGTGTATGGAGCTGAGAACTCATGAGTGATGCCCAATGCATCAAGACAAGTGTTGAGGCTGGTGTTCTTGAATTCTGTGCTGTTGTCACTTCTGATGTGCTTGATCTTGATGCCATAGTTCGTCTGTCACACCCGCGATGCGGCTATATCTCCCACGTGTCGAGGCACGACTTAGAGGCATAACCGCATTGTAGGTATTGTCGCAAGAAGGGTCATCTTCACACAATCCCATGTAATGAACAGGAATGGGATAAAGAGAGTTGGCTTACAATCGCCACTTCACACAATACATAAATAAATTCATACATCATCCAGAGTACACACATAGGTCCGACTACGAAACCAAAACAAAAGAAGCCAACCCCAAATGCTAGATCCCCGATCGTCCCAACTGGGCTCCACTACTGATCATCAGGAAACGAAACATAGTAACGACCAAGGTCCTCATCGAACTCCCACTTGAGCTCGGTTGCATCACCTGCACTGGTATCGTCGGCACCTGCAACCGTTTTGGTAGAATCTGTGAGTCACGAGGACTCAGCAATCTCACACCCGCGAGATCAAGACTATTTAAGCTTAAGGGTAGGAAAGGGGTAGTGAGGTGGAGCTGCAGCAAGCACTAAGCATATATGGTGGCTAACATACGCAAATAAGAGCGAGAAGAGGAGCAACGGAACGGTCGTCAACTAGCAATGATCAAGAAGTGATCCAGAACTCCTACTTAGGTCAAACATAACCCAAAAGCCGTGTTCACTTCCCGGACTCCGCCGAAAAGAGACCATCACGGCTACACACACGGTTGATGCATTTTAATTAAGTCAAGTGTCAAGTTCTCTACAACCGAACATTAACAAATTCCCATCTGCCACATAACCGCGGGCACGGCTCTCGAAAGTTTATACCCTGCAGGGGTGTCCCAACTTAGCCCATTATAAGCTCTCACGGTCAACGAAGGATAAACCTTCTCCCGGGAAGACCCGATCAGTCTCGGAATCCCGGTTTACAAGACATTTCGACAATGGTAAAACAAGACCAGCAAAGCCGCCCGAATGTGCCGACAAATCCCGATAGGAGCTGCACATATCTCGTTCTCAGGGCACACTGGATTGTCCAAGCTTCTGATAGGCGAGCCCAGAGTTGCCCCTGGTGGCCACTGGTGACGGACGGGTTGGACCAACACTCAGAGGAGCACTGGCCTGGGGGTTTAAAATAAAGATGACCCTTGAGTCTGCAGAACCCAAGGGAAAAAGGCTTAGGTGACAAATGTTAAAACCAAGGTTGGGCCTTGCTGGATGAGTTTTATTCAAAGCGAACTGTCAAGGGGTTCCCATATATCACTCAACCGCGTAAGGAACGCAAAATCAAGGAACATAACACCGGTATGACGGAAACTAGGGCGGCAAGAGTGGAACAAAACACCAGGCATTAGGCCGAGCCTTCCACCCTTTACCAAGTATATAGATGCATTAATTAAGATAAGAGATATTGTGATATCACAACATATCCATGTTCCAACATGGAACAAACTTCATCTTCACCTGGATCTAGCAACGCTATAAGTGGGGCTGAGCAAAAGCAGTAACATAGCCAAACAACGGTTTGCTGGGACAGGTGGGTTAGAGGCTTGACATGGCAATATGGGAGGCATGACATAGCAAGTGGTAGGTAGCACGGCATAGCAATACAGCGAACAACTAGCAAGCAAAGATAGAAGTGATTTCGAGGGTATGGTCATCTTGCCTGAGATCCCGCAAGGAAGAAGAACGAGTCCATGAAGAAGACAAACGGATGGAGTCGAACGAATCCTCACAACTCCGGAACGAAACCGAAGCTAACGAGAGAAGCAAACCGGAAAGAAACAAACAACATAGTAAACAACCACCACATACACATGGCATGATGCACAAACAAGTATGATGCATGTCCAGTTTAATGAGGCATGGCATGGCAAAATGCAGAAACAATACTACAAATTAAGTGGAGCTCAATATGCAACGAGTTGCATATTGACGAAACACCACATTCAAGTTATTTAGTTCGCTCTTGTTTATGTACCCAACAATATTAAATGTTATTAAACATGGCAAGAGGTGAAGCATAGTAAGACTATCTATCTAGGCAAGTTTAAATGAGGCCGGAACAACAAACAACAATTCCGGAAAATCCTCATGTCCATATTTTAGATTTGGTACTGTTCTGCCCTAAACACAATTTTAATGTTGTTAACCAGCAAAATAAAGTGCACCATGTTAAACTAGGCATTTTTCTACCCCATTTACATATAAATTTTATTAAAATCGGAGCTACGGTTAATTAGTTATGAAATAAATCATTTTAAGATGGCATTCGAGCAAATTTAAACAAACATCATTTTAAACATTTTAAACATGGATGAGAGTGGCATATTATGAAACTAGATAAAATTCTAAGCGTTTTACATATATAAATCATTTTAATCCGATGCACGGTTGATGAGTTATTTAATGCATGAACAAGAGGGTTTTTCTGTAAAACAGTGTTCTCTGGATAATCAGGAAATTCGCTGATAGGAAAAAAAATAGCAGCGGGCTGAATCTGGAGCACTGCTGGGCTGAACAGAGAGAAGGGGCTGGGGGTGCTGCTCACCATGGGCCTCAGCCCAGAACTGTGGAGAGGTAGCAGTAGGCCGACAGGATGCAGCTGCTGGGTCGGCTCGCGGGACGCGGCCCAGGCGCTGGCGTGGTGCGGTCAACGCGCGGGACAAGCGAACTGCTGCTGCTCTCGTTACTGAAGAACAGAGGAAGGAGCAGGTTCAAGCGCCGGCGGCTGGGCACGATGGACTTCGGCGTCGTGGGCGCAAGGAAAGGATGGAGGAGCATGCTCCCGTCCAGATCCAGCCGGATCGACGGCGAGGCGGGACGCAACGACGGCGGCCATGGCACCGTGGAGAAATTCCTGGAGAGGGAGAGAGAGGTTACAGTGAGGAGAGAACATAGCAGAAGGGAGAGGTGAAGGGCAGGGCGTTGTAACCTGGTCCTGCTGCAGGGGTCGACGGGGTACGGTCCAGGTGGCTGGGCTCGCCGGAGCTCGGACAGGTGACACGGCGGTGAGATCCGGGCGCGGGGGCTCCTGTGCAGCACGGGTTCCTGCCTCCCGGTGGCTTGCACGGGCTGCAGGAGGGAGGCGCGGGGTCGCGAGGCCAAGGCAGGGGAACGGCAAGGCTGTTGTTTCCCCTAGGATCGAGCCGAGGAGGGAGAGGAGGCACGGCCTCGGGCGTCTGGAAAACGGCGAGGACGACCGGAGCAGACGAGGAGGAGACGCGCTGGCGTGCGGGGGCTCGCGGTTGGGCTGTTGCTGCGGGCTCGAGGAGAAGCAGAGGAGGCCGCGAGACGAGGTGGCTCTGGTCACCAGTGGAGCTGGGCGAGGGGACGAGGTGATGGCGACTCCGGCAGCGCAGCTGCTACGTGTTGGAGCTGGGGCCTCCATGGCGGCGCTACGAGGCCAACGGAGAGAGAGAGAGAGCAGCGTGAGAGAGAGAAAAAGAGAGAGCAGATGGGGAAGGAAGGGAGCAGGGCACGGTGGGGATCTCATCTCTGGAGAGGTTGTTGCTGCTGTTGCTAGGACGGCAAGGACACAAGGCCATGGGCGCTCGTGTTCGTGGAGGCAGGGAAGCTTGGAGCCTCGGGCAAGAGCCAGAGGGAGCTGGTGATTGGAGCGACGGGGAATCGAGGGAAGAGGGCGGTGGCAGTTGCTGGTTGGATCGGTAGGAGATCCCGAGGAAGGTGGAGGCTGGTCGGGGAAGGATCCCGAGGGAGTGGGTGGCGGCGCAATGAGGGGAATAGGGCTAGGCTAGGGTTGGACTGATATTTATATCAGATGAGTTTAGGTTAGGGGATATCACGACCCTACGAACAGAATCGGACGGCTGAGAAAAAAATAGGTTAGGAAGTCCAATCAAGAAAACGGAGATGTTTTATAGATGTTAGGAGATGATCTGAACCCAACGGTAACGATAGCCCGGTTTGGGTTCGGGGAAGTTTTCGGACACAGGCGAGGGGTTTGAGTATTGTGTAGAGGGGGTCAAACGGTCGGGCATCAAACGAAGGTTCGGTCTTGAGAAAGGTCAAGAGAGACAAGGAAGAAGCGGCAACTATCAATGGGTGCAATTTTTTTAGGAAACATGCAATGCAATGCTCATGATGACATGATGAATGCAACAAACAAATAAAACACACGGCGGTCACACAAACATGGAAGGCGTCTGGAGCGTCGGTCTCGGGGCGTTACAACACTCCACCACTACAAGAGGATCTCGTCCCGAGATCTAGGATGTAACCGGAGAAAAGCGGAAGAGGAAGAGGTAAAACAAATTGCTTCTTGACAAACGAGTGAAACCAAAGAACCTTGGAAGTTGAACAAATTGAAAGAAAGAACACAACAAAGTTGAACGAAATTGAGAGCACTCCGGTAGAAAAGATAAACAAGGAACACCATGTGAACCTTGGAGGTTGCAAAGCTATGAATGATGAGCATAATGGACAAGAAGGAATTGAAAGCACTCTGGTTGAAACGAGATAAACAAGGAACAAGGAAGAACAAATTCGGGCAGCACTCCGGTTGAAGAGATGCAAGACTTGATAAGATAAATGAACTTGAATGAGAGCACAACACTCTGGTTAAATGGGTAAGCATGAAAAGAATATGATCTTGGCAAAACGAGATGGTGGGTGAAGAGAGAAACATCACAATGCCTACGGAATGAAAGAATAGTAGCTAGATTGTTGGGATAACGGGACAGAGAAGAAAAATGACAACTTCTGCCACAAATGAGCTTGGAAAGCACCCTTCGAAGAAGGTTATAACGGAGTTGATGGAAAACCAACAACGAAACGAGTAAGCTTGTAGTGGACTTATGGAAAACATCTCAAAGCTGTGAGGTGACAACCGGCCACTAATGGAAACCATTGATTTGACTGAGAGCACCAAAGAGATGAAAAACATCTTCACCGAGATAAGGAGAAAATTGGATCATTAATAAGCACCACAAATAGCTACAGTCCTTAGGGAAGGCTGTAGGTGAAATATAACCCAATATAACTCCAACAAAAAGATTGATTGGTTGAAAAGATATCTTGAACGAAGATAAAATGATGGATTTAAATATGTCACTCTTGAAAACTTTGTGAATCATGAACCTGAAGGGAAATTATCCAGAATGACATAGCACCACCTCAAAAGATAAGGTAGAAAGAATTGCACTTTGGAATACGAGATGAAGAATGCTTGAACTCCTCAAAACAAACATGTGTTGAGCACCATGTTTATTTTGAAGTATGGCTTGACGGATCATAACTTCGAGAGAAATCTTGAAGAACAATTCAAGAATGAAAGGCATCCTTGATGAACCATCATGTAGAGCCTCCATGAAGAACTCCGATAATAAAAGAATGATCAAGCGAAAGGGAAACTTGAAAAGAACTCCAGGAGAAGCCTTGCAATGATTAGATGAAGCTTTGAAATGATATAATTGAAATAACTTGGAGCTCCAGAAAGAAAAATGAACAAATGAGATCAAGAATTTTGATGAATCTCCGGAATAAGGAATTAATCACTTGGATGAAACAAGAATAAGAATTACATTATGCTTAGCCTTCACCAATTTAGATTGATGACAAGCAACGGATTTTGCATACTACTTATTCTCGTAGAAAGGATTAAGATATATATAGCGCAAACTTGGGAAGGTCTTCAACGAACCACCGGTAGGATTGAAACAACGAATAAATTGATATGATAACGAAGGAAGAGAAATCTTGAACGAACCACCGTAAGAATTGAAAATGAAAGTGGCAAAAGCACAATACACCGGGAAGAATTGGAAAACGAATGAAGATACTTGAGGGGATTTAGATACATGTGAACGAATAGATCACGAGCTGATTAGAGAATACTTGAATGATGCACTGGTAAGATTATGGAGATGAACGAAGAGACATCAATTTAGAATAATTGGAGAACGAAGCTGAAAACTTAGAGCGAAGAAATCTTCTGAAATGATGGCCTTTGGATGATCAAGAAATGAAAACCACTCTGGAATGCTCCGGATGGGTAAGAAAAGAATTACGCGATTGGAAACAATTTGAGAGGATGGCAACAAGTTAGAACCATGAATCTTCAAGAGAACGGACCAAGATTCAAGAGAAATTCTTCTTCGTTCTTCAAAATCCGAGAATGACGATGAGAAACCCCACCATGAATTGTTGAGATACTCCGGGATGAAAATTAGAAAGGTTGAACCAAAATGAAAATAATTTGAAAGATCTTGGAGAAAGACATATGACTGATGATACTTCATTCTTCCATCCAAACTTCGAAAAGAATTTGGGAATAGCTCCGGGGAAATTAGAAGAGTCAGGTAAGATCCTGGGAAAAGACCTGTGGGTTAGGGCCCACTCAAAAGAAACAACGTTGGAATGATTTTGCACCGGTCGAATTAAATGGCTCAAAAGAGATAACAACCTCGAGATAGCTTGAATGGATTGGGAATGGAAATGTGAATCTTCTGAGATATCTTGTACACTCCGGAACCAATGAAAATAGTGAGAGGTGAATGATTGAGAGGTGCACTGGCATGGGATAACATTGAAGCGAGGAAAGGAATATGATCAACACTGAAAGCTTCAATTGAATCCACCGGAAAAGAATACGAGAATGAAGAATGATAACCTTGAAGCTTCCTGAGCATCTTCCTGAGAATCACCAGATAAGAACATTGATGGAAAAGAATGGAGAAACTTCACATCCATAAGATGGATACATGATTAAGAAATCTGAGTCCTTGAAGAAAGAGGGTGAGAGGGCGGGAAAACAAAGGCAACTTGGGATGGATGAAGCAAACACCATTGCAAAGAACTGAGAATTGATCTCGCAAATGTTGAAATGATCGGATCCACTTGAAAAAGAGCATGTCGGTTGGAAAGAATTGGCATGACAATCTTGATGATCAAGAAGGATTGGTATTCACCTAGAAGTATGAGAACACTTCTTCGGAAAGGTATGGAATCAACACTTGACATTGAAGCAACTAGAATACCACAACTTAAAACAAAACAAAGGATTGGCTCGCAGAATAAGCCGGAAACAAACATATGGTAGATCCCATATCGTATCATGTGTGTGTTGGAAAGATATCCTACGAGATACTTGAATTCCCACTTATAAACTCCCGAAACTTTCTAGTTATGCAATCTGGTGTTGGGGATACAGGGGACACAAAATATATCACCCAAACTAACAATCCCTAGATCCAGCTGTATCCATCCATCAACACATAACCAAGAAACCTTCGGAAATCGTTTACCTCAACCTTCGAAAAGCATCCGTTATACGAGTTATGGCAATACTCCCGAACTCCCGCCCCAGTACTAGGTGGCGTCGAGGTGATCTCACCAACAACTGCATAAAAGAGATTTTCGATGTCGGCGAAACTCAGGTATTCCAGAACTGCAACGATAAAATGGTGATGACAACACCTCGGAGCTCAACTCCCCGGGACACTGCCACAACCCCTAAATGTCAGGAGGCACCAAGAACAATATTCTCGTCACAAAACCATCGGAACGATTCCAAGATACCCGCGTGATCCTAAATTTTTTTTTGTGAAATTTGAAGAGAGGAAAGTCAAAACTTCTACGTCAGGAGGCCTCACCAGAGCGATGAAGGGACTGAGGAGTAAAAAGAATCCTACTCTCCGATATATATAATCCTAAGACTCAAAACATTTTTGTTCCAGACTCAGCAATGCCAGCGATTCGATCAAGCAGGGGGCTCCTAAGTCGGGGATGGCTCTGATACCAACTTGTCACACCCACGATGCGGCTATATCTCCCACGTGTCGAGGCACGACTTAGAGGCATAACCGCATTGTAGGTATTGTCGCAAGAAGGGTCATCTTCACACAATCCCATGTAATGAACAGGAATGGGATAAAGAGTTGGCTTACAATCGCCACTTCACACAATACATAAATAAATTCATACATCATCCAGAGTACACACATAGGTCCGACTACGGAACCAAAACAAAAGAAGCCAACCCCAAATGCTAGATCCCCGATCGTCCCAACTGGGCTCCACTACTGATCATTAGGAAACGAAACATAGTAACGACCAAGGTCCTCGTCGAACTCCCACTTGAGCTCGGTTGCATCACCTGCACTGGTATCGTCGGCACCTGCAACTGTTTTGGTAGAATCTGTGAGTCACGAGGACTCAGCAATCTCACACCCGCGAGATCAAGACTATTTAAGCTTAAGGGTAGGAAAGGGGTAGTGAGGTGGAGCTGCAGCAAGCACTAAGCATATATGGTGGCTAACATACGCAAATAAGAGCGAGAAGAGGAGCAACGGAGCGGTCGTGAACTAGCAATGATCAAGAAGTGATCCTGAACTCCTACTTACGTCAAACATAACCCAAAAGCGGTGTTCACTTCCCGGACTCCGCCGAAAAGAGACCATCACGGCTACACACACGGTTGATGCATTTTAATTAAGTCAAGTGTCAAGTTCTCTACAACCGGACATTAACAAATTCCCATCTGCCACATAACCGTGGGCACGGCTCTCGAAAGTTTATACCCTGCAGGGGTGTCCCAACTTAGCCCATTATAAGCTCTCACGGTCAACGAAGGATAAACCTTCTCCCGGGAAGACCCTATCAGTCTCGGAATCCCGGTTTACAAGACATTTCGACAATGGTAAAACAAGACCAGCAAAGCCGCCCGAATGTGCTGACAAATCCCGATAGGAGCTGCACATATCTCGTTCTCAGGGCACACCGGATTGTCCAAGCTTCCGATAGGCGTGCCTAGAGTTGCCCCTGGTGGCCACCGGCAACTGACGGGTTGGACCAACACTCGGAGGAGCACTGGCCCGGGGGTTTAAAATAAAGATGACCCTTGAGTCTGCAGAACCCAAGGGAAAAAGGCTTAGGTGACAAATGTTAAAACCAAGGTTGGGCCTTGCTGGATGAGTTTTATTCAAAGCGAACTGTCAAGGGTGTCCCATAAATCACCCAACCGTGTAAGGAACGAAAAATCAAGGAACATAACACCGGTATGACGGAAACTAGGGCGGCTAGAGTGGAACAAAACACCAAGCATAAGGCCGAGCCTTCCACCCTTTACCAAGTATATAGATGCATTAATTAAGATAAGAGATATTGTGATATCCCAACATATCCATGTTCCAACATGGAACAAACTTCATCTTCACCTGCATCTAGCAACGCTATAAGAGGGGCTGAGCAAAAGCGGTAACATAGCCAAACAACGGTTTGCTGGGACAGGTGGGTTAGAGGCTTGACCTGGCAATATGGGAGGCATGATATAGCAAGTGGTAGGTAGCGCGGAATAGCAATAGAGCGAGCAACTAGCAAGCAAAGATAGAAGTGATTTCGAGGGTATGGTCATCTTGCATGAGATCCCGCAAGGAAGAAGAACGAGTCCATGAAGAAGACAAACGGATGTAGTCGAACGAATCCTCACAACTCCGAAATGAAACCGAAGCTAATGAGAGAAGCAAACCGCAAAGAAACAAACAACATAGTAAACAACCACCACATACACATGGCATGATGCACAAACAAGTATGATGCATGTCCGGTTTAATGAGGCATGGCATGGCAAAATGCACAAACAATACTACAAATTAAGTGGAGCTCAATATGCAACGAGTTGCATATTGACGAAACACCACATTCATGTTATTTAGTTCGCTCTTGTTTATGTACCCAACAATATTAAATGTTATTAAACATGGGAAGAGGTGAAGCATAGTAAGACTATCTATCTAGGCAAGTTTAAATGAGGCCGGAACAACAAACAACAATTCCGGAAAATCCTCATGTCCATATTTTAGATTTGGTACTGTTCTGCCCTAAACACAATTTTAATGTTGTTAACCAGCAAAATAAAGTGCACCATGTTAAACTAGGAATTTTTCTACCCCATTTACATATAAATTTTATTAAAATCGGAGCTACGGTTAATTAGTTATGAAATAAATCATTTTAACATGGCATTCGAGCGAATTTAAACAAACAGCATTTTAAACATTTTAAACATGGATGAGAGTGGCATATTATGAAACTAGATAAAATTCTAAGCGTTTTACATATATAAATCATTTTAATCCGATGCACGGTTGATGAGTTATTAAATGCATGAACAAGAGGGTTTTTCTGTAAAACAGCGTTCTCTGGATAATTAGGAAATTCGTTGATAGGAAAAAAAATATCAGCGGGCTGAATCTGGAGCACTGATGGGCTGAACAGAGAGAAGGGGCTGGGGGTGCTGCTCACCATGGGCCTCAGCCCATAACTGTGGAGAGGTAGTAGAAGGCCGACAGGATGCAGCTGCTGGGTCGGCTCGCGGGACGCGGCCCAGGCGCTGGCGTGGTGCGGTCAACGCGCGGGACAAGCGAACTGCTGCTGCTCTCGTTACTAAAGAACAGAGGAAGGAGCAGGTTCAAGCGCCGGCGGCTGGGCACGATGGACTTCGGCGTCGTGGGCGCAAGGAACAGATGGAGGAGCATGCTCCCGTCCAGATCCAGCCGGATCGACGGCGAGGCGGGACGCAACGACGGCGGCCATGGCGCCGTGGAGAAATTCCTGGAGAGGGAGAGAGAGGTTACGGTGAGGAGATAACAGAGCAGAAGGGAGAGGTGAAGGGTAGGGCGTCGTGACCTGGTCCTGCTGCAGGGGTCTACGGGGTACGGTCTAGGTGGCTGGGCTCGCCGGAGCTCGGACGGGTGACACGGCGGTGAGATCCGGGCGCGGGGGCTCCTGTGCAGCACAGGTGCCCGCCTCCTGGTGGCTTGCACGGGCTGCAGGAGGTAGGCACGGGGTCGCGAGGCCAAGGCAGGGGAATGGCAAGGCGGTGGCTGCCCCTGGGGTTGAACTGAGGAGGGAGAGGAGGCACAGCCTCGGGCGTTTGGAAAACGGCGAGGACGACCGGAGCAAAGGAGGAGGAGACACGCTCGCGTGGGGGGGCTCGCGGTTGGGCTGTTGCTGCGGGCTCAAGGAGAAGAAGAGGAGGCCGCGAGACGAGGTGGCTCTGGTCGCCGGTGGAGCTAGGCGAGGGGACGAGGTGATGGCGACTCCGGCAGCGCAGCTGCTACGGGTTGGAGCTGGGGCCTCCATGGCGGCGCTACGAGGCCAACACAGAGAGAGAGAGAAGCATGAGAGAGAGAAAAAGAGAGAGCAGATGGGGAAGGAAGGGAGCAGGGCACGACGGGGATCTCATCTCTGGAGAGGTTGTTGCTGCTGTTGCTAGGACGGCAGGGACACAAGGCCATGGGCGCTCGTGTTCGTGGAGGCAGGGAAGCTTGGAGCCTCGGGCAAGAGACAGAGGGAGCTGGTGATTGGAGCGACGGGGAATCGAGGGAAGAGGGTGGAGGCAGTTGCTGGTTGGATCGGGAGGAGATCCCGAGGAAGGTGGAGGCTGGTCGGGGAAGGATCCCGAGGGAGTGGGTGGCGGCGCAATGAGGGGAATAGGGTTAGGCTAGGGTATGACTGATATTTATATCAGATGAGTTTAGGTTAGGGGATATCACGACCCTACGAACGGAATCGGACGGCTGAGAAAAAATAGGTTAGGAAGTCCAATCAAGAAAACGGAGATGTTTTATAGATGTTAGGAGATGATCTGAACCCAACGGTAACGATAGCCCGGTTCGGGTTCGGGGAAGTTTTCGAACACAGGCGAGGGGTTTGAGTATTGTGTAGAGACGGTCAAACGGTCGGGCATCAAACGAATGGTCGGTCTTGAGAAAGGTCAACAGAGATGAGGAAGAAGCGGCAACTATCAACGGGTGCAAGTTTTTTAGGAAACATGTAATGCAATGGTCATGATGACATGATGAATGCAACAAACAAATAAAACACATGGCGGTCACACAAAACATGGAAGGCGTCTGGAGCGTCGGTCTCGGGGCGTTACATCGTCATGGCACGGTTTGCGAACCGTCTGAAGACATCCTGCACTTCATTCTTGTAGAGGATTATGTGCACCCATATATATCTAGAGTAATCATCAACAATTACGAAGCCATAGAGACAAGCAGTGGTAGTAAGTGTAGAGTAGTGAGTAGGGCCAAATAAGTCCATGTGAAGCAGCTCGAAAGGACATGACGTCATCATGATTGTCTTCGAGGTATGCTTGGCCCTCGTCATCTTTCCAGCTTCGCAGGCACCACATAGATGATCCTTCTTGAACTTGACGCCCTCGATGCCTACAACATGCTTCTTCATCGCGAGAGTGTACAAGTTCCTCATGCCTACATGCCCTAGCCTCCGATGCCAGAGCCGGCACTCTGAAGCTTTTGCTAGAAGACATACGGCCAACTATGGTCCTGCTAAGAAATCTGCCATGTACAGATCGTCTTTTTGATACCCTTCAAAGACTAGAGACTTGTCAGATTCCATAAGCACAAGCAACGATATTTTCCAAATATCACAATCATGTTCAGATCACAAAGCATTGAGACAGACATTAAGTTGAAACCAAGGGATTCAACAAGCATCACTTTATCCATGTGCCGATCCTTTGAGATTGCAACTCTACCTAGACCCAATACCTTGCTTTTACCAGTGTCAGCAAATGTGATGTGACTCTTGTCAGATGGACGTAAGGTTGAGTCCATGAGAAGACTTCGATCACCAGTCATGTGGTTAGTGCATCCACTGTCCATAATCCACTCAGAAGCCTTTGGTGTCATACCCTTGGCACCATGTGCCATGAAGTAGTAGGTGGGAGTAGAGTTATCCTCATCATTAGCATCAGCGTTGGTGATGAGGCCATTGTCTTCAGTGTTGAAGATGGACTTGGCGACATACGCTGAAGCTAGAGCCAGGCTTGCCACGCCTGAATCAGATTCCTCTTCAGACTCCACCTCTACCTCCTCAGATGCAGACTCCTCCTCTGAATTCATCTCCTTGCCAATAAATGCACGAGCCTTGCTGGATGAGCTCTTCTTGTGTGATGAAGACTTCGACGAAGACTTGGAAGAAGACTTTCAGGATTTCTTCTTCTTCTTGTCATCAGAATCATATTCTTGGCTCTTATTCTTCTTCTTCTTGGTCTCATTATCCCACTGTGGACACTCAGAGATGTAGTGACCAGGTTTCTTGCACTTGTGGCATGTTCTCTTCTTGTGATCACGAGTGGAAGCTTCATCATTTCTTGAGCTGCATCTTGAAGACTTTCTGAAGCCTTTCATCTTGGTGAACTTCTGGAACTTCTTCACAAGCATAGCAAGCTCCTTTCAAATGTCTTCAGGATCCTCAGAACTGCAGTCAGATTCTTCTTTCGATGAGGAAACAACCTTTGCCTTCAAAGCGCGAGTTCAGCCATAGTTGGGACCATAGATATCTCTTTTCTCAGATAGCTGGAACTCATGTGTGTCGAGCCTCTCAAGTATGTCAGATGGATCAAGAGTCTTGAAGTCAGGGCATTCTTGAATCATCAGGGCCAGGGTGTCGAATGAGCTGTCAAGTGATCACAGAAGCTTCTTGACGATTTCGTGCTTGGTGATCTCAGTGGCGCCGAGTGCGCGAAGCTCATTTGTGATATCAGTGAGGTGATCAAACGTGAGCTAGACATTCTCATTGTCATTTCTCTTGAAGTGGTTGAAGAGGTTGCGAAGAACATCAATCCTTGAGTCTCTTTGGGTTGAGACGCCTTCGTTGACCTTGGAGAGCCAGTCCTGAACTAGCTTCGCAGTTTCCAGAGCACTCACACGGCCATACTGTCCTTTGGTCAGATGACCACAGATAATGTTCTTGGCAGTCGAGTCCAGTTGAATGAACCTCTTGACATCAACAGCAGTGACACCTTCACCAAACTTGGGAACGCCGTTCTTGACGACATAACAGAGGTGGACGTCAATGGCTTCAAGATGCATACGCATCTTATTCTTCCAGTAGGGGTAGTCAGTGCCATCGAAGACAGGGCACGCAGCGGAGACTATGATTATCCCTGTCGTCGACATAGCTAAAACTCTAGGTGGTTAAACCGAATCACACAGAACAAGGGAGCACCTTGCTCTGATACCAATTGAAAGAGCTAGTTATCGACTAGAGGGGGGTGAATAGGCGATTTTTATGAAAGTCTTCAAAACACGGGGGCTTTGAAGAAAAACAGCAGATATGAACCTATTGATATGCAGCGGAAGGTAGACTACACTAGACAAGCCATAGTCAAGTAAGCAATGAAGTGAAAGGACAAAGACTATCAGCAGCTAGGTAGTATGGATCAGGATGGAAGATAGTATGAAGCCAAACAACAAACAGTCTTCACACAGTGAAGCCAATCAAATCATGCAAGCAAGCAATGACTTCACAAAGACAAACCTTAAAGTAAAGAGATGAGAAGGATAGAACCATTTGCTTGGAGAGGACACGAATTTGGAAGACCAGTTCCAGTTGCTGTGACAACTGTACGTCTGGTTAGGGACGCTGAGATTCAACTCACAAGACCGCGTCTTCACCTTATTCCCCTTGAGCTAAGAACACACAGTCCTCGCCCAATCACTCTGGTAAGTCTTCAAGGTAGACTTCCAAACCTTCACAGACTTCGTTCACTGGCAATCCACAATTGCTCTTGGATGCTCAGAACGCGACGCCTAACCGGCTGGAGGATTCACTGTCCTCAAGTGTAAAAATTCTTCAGATCATGCGGACAGAAAGACTTCAGTCATGCCTAACACTCTTTGGGTGTTTTGGGCTTTGTCCTCGCAAGGATCTCTCTCCCTCAAATGCTTCAGAGGTGGGCTATTTATAGCCAGGAGGCAACCCAACCTGATTTGTCCGAAATGACCCTGGGTCACTGTAACGCCCACGATGCGGCTATATCTCCCACGTGTCGAGGCACGACTTGGAGGCATAACCGCATGGTGGTTTAGTCGCAAGAAGGGTCATCTTCACACAATCCCATGTAATGAACAAGAATGGGATAAAGAGTTGGCTTACAATCGCCACTTCACACAACACATAAATTAAACATACATCATTCAGAGTACAATCAAGGTCCGACTACGGAACCAAAATGAAAGAAGACAACCCCAAATGCTAGATCCCCGATCGTCCCAACTGGGCTCCACTACTGATCATCAGGAAACGAAACATAGCAACGACCAAGTTCCTCGTCGAACTCCCACTTGAGCTCGGTTGCGTCACCTGCACTGGTATCGTCCGCACCTGCAACTGTTTTGGTAGAATCTGTGAGTCACGAGGACTCAACAATCTCACACCCGCGAGATCAAGACTATTTAAGCTTATAGGAAGGATGGGGTAATGAGGTGGAGCTGCAGCAAGTACTAAGCATATATGGTGGCTAACATATGCAAATAAGGGCGAGAAGAGGAGCAACGCAACGGTCGCGAAGCTAGAAGCGATCAAGAAGTGATCCTGAAACTGCTTACATTCATACATAACCCAAACCGTGTTCACTTCTCGGGCTCCGCCGAAATGAGACCATCACGGCTACACACGCGGTTGATGTATTTTAATTAAGTCAAGTGACAAGTTCTCTACAACCGGACATTAACAAATTCCCATCTGCCACATAACCGCGGGCACGGCTTTCGAAAGATAATACCCTGCAGGGGTGTCCCAACTTAGCCCATCACAAGCTCTCACGGTCAACGAAGGATATTCCTTCTCCCGGGAAGACCCGATTAGACTCAGAATCCCGGTTACAAGACATTTCGACAATGGTAAAACAAGACCAGCAAAGCCGCCCGAATGTGCCGACAAATCCCGATAGGAGCTGCACATATCTCGTTCTCAGGGCACACCGGATGGGCCAGACGTCGGGTTGGCATAGACCCTGGTTGCCCAGGGGGCGCCGGACATCGCCCAGGTTTGGACCAGCACTCGAAGGAGCACTGGCCCGGGTGTTAAAATAAAGATGACCCTCGGGCTCGCGAAAACCCAAGGGAAAAAGGCTTAGGTAGGCAAATGTAAAACCAAGGTTGGGCCTTGCTGGAGGAGTTTTATTCAAGGCGAACTGTCAAGGGGGTTCCATAAATCACCCAACCGCGTAAGGAACGCGAAATCAAGGAACATAACACCGGTATGACGGAAACTAGGGCGGCAAGAGTGGAACAAAACACCAGGCATAGCAGAAACAGATTCAACATGGCATCTTTACAAGCTTGTTTAACTCACTACCAGGCATGTCATGGCATGGAAGAAATTCTAGCATGAAGTATACATGAAAATGAAGCTATCCATGTGCAAAACAACCACATAGCATATTTCCACGAATATACACATAAAAGACAAAACAACAACATGATGTAAAATGACATGTTTATGAACTTTCTCAAGATGATCGGATATGTGATCAAGATGATCACATATGATCAAGATGATCGGATATGTGCATGCTTTGGATCAAAAGGAAGGTGAACCACTGAGCCCACATGTGATCAAGATGATCGGATATGTGCATGCTTTGGATCGGTTGGGCTTCCCGCTCTTGGATGAGCTGGCTACTGATGCAGTTCTGGGTTCTCTTCCGCCCAGCTATGGGACGTTCATCCCGAACTATCATATGCATGGCATGGATAAGAAGCTCACTGAATTGCATGGGATGCTCAAAGTGGCAGAGCAGGATATTAACAAAGGCACACATCAAGTGTTGATGGTGCAGAAATCGGCTAAGTTCAAGAAGAGTTGGTCTAAGAAGAAGGCTAAGGCAAAGGGCACGGAGATGGTAACCTCCTCCACTACGCCGAAGTCTAGACCGGACTCAAAGACCATTTGCTATCATTGCAAGGAAACCGGTCAGTGGAATGGGAACTGTAGCAAGTGGCTTGCAGAGCATGGCAAGAAGGCCAGGAATGCTACTTTAGGCAAAGGTACACTTGTTGCATATGTTATAGACATTTACCTTGCTGACATACCTAGTAGCTCTTGGGTATTTGATACTGGATTGGTTGTTCATATTTGCAACTCGATGCAGGGGCTGGTAAGAACTAGGCGTGTGACACAAGGGGAGATTGACATCAGGGTCGGCAACAAAGCAAGAGTTGCTGCGTTGGAGGTCGGCACGATGCAACTCCAGCTTCCTTCTGGATTTATTTTGGAATTGAATAATTGTTATTACATTCCTGCACTTAGTCGGAACATTATTTCTGCCTCATGTTTGATGAGTCAGGGTTATGAATTCAATTTATAGGACAATGGTTGTTCGTTTTATTTGAATGGTATGTTCCACGGCTATGCACCCATTGTTGATGGGTTATTTATATTGAATTTGGAACAGGAACCGGTCTATAACGTGAATGTCAAGAGGCATAAGCCTAATGAGATAAATCCGACATACTTTTTGGCATTGCCGGCTTGGACACATTAGTCTGAAACGCATGAAGAAGCTCCACGATGATGGGCTCCTAACTTCGTCCGACTTCGGGTCGTTCGAGACATGTGAATCATGCTTGCTCGGCAAGATGACTAAGTCTCCTTTTGCAAACAGTTGCGAGAGGGCGTCCGGTCTATTGGAACTTATACATAGTGATGTGTGTGGTCCAATGAGCACAACTGCCAGAGGTGGCTATCAGTACTTCATGACTTTTACCGACGAGTTGAGTAGATATGGATATATCTATTTGATGAGGCACAAGTTGGAAAATTTTGAAAAGTTTAAAGAGTTTCAGAACGAGGTTGAGAATCAGCTCGGCAAGACAATAAAGCTTCTACGATCTCATCGTGGAGGTGAGTACATGAGCCAGGAGTTTGATGATCATCTGAAAAGCCGAGGTATAGTACCTCAGCTCACACCTCTGGGTACGCCACAGAGAAACTACATGTCGGAACGGATGACTAGGACCTTGTTGGACATGGTCCAGTCTATGATGAGCAAATCGGATTTACCCTTGTCATTCTGGGGATACGCTCTAGAAACTGCAGCTTTCACACTTAACAGGGTACCATCAAAATCCGTAGACAAGACACCACATGAGATGAGGAACGGGAAGAGTCCCAGTTTGTCTTTTCTAGAGATTTGGGGTTGTGAAGCATTTGTCAAGCGACTTATGTCAGACAAGCTTACACCTAAGTCGGATAAATGCATATTCGTGGGATATCCGAGGGAAACCTTGGGATATAGCTTCTACAACCGGGAAGAGAACAAAGTGTTTGTTGCTCAGAACGGGGTTTTCCTTGAGAAAGAGTTTCTCAGTCGGGAGGCCAGTGGGAGGACGGTTCGACTCGAAGAAATTCGAGGACCACTCGGGGACGGCTCGGCTGGTGATGAGATCATACCGGAGTCAGTCAGGGAACCCGTAGTGGAAGCGGCACCGGAACCACGGAGGTCGGAAAGATTGCGCAGAGTGCGTGATGTATTGTTGCTAGAAAGTGACGACCCAGACACATATGCGGAAGCGATGGTGAGCCAAGATTCTGAGGCATGGCTGGAGGCCTTGAGATCTGAGTTAAAGTCCATGGATGATAATCAAGTCTGGGACTTGGTTGATCCGCCGCCTGGTGTTACAGCCATTGGTTGCAAATGGGTCTTTAAGAAGAAAACTGATGTGGATGGAAATGTTCAGATCCACAAATCTCGGCTTGTCACTAAGGGTTATGGACAAGTTCAAGGAATTGACTACGACGAGACATACTCCCCGGTAGCGATGCTGAAGTCGGTGAGGATCGTACTAGCTATAGCTGCATATTTCGATTACGTGATATGGCATATGGATGTCAAGACGGCTTTCCTTCACGGAAATTTAACCGAGGACGTGTATATGATACAGCCCGAGGGTTTTGTCGATCCGACTAGCACTAGTAAGGTATGCAAGATCAAGAGATCCATTGATGGGTTGAGGCAAGCATCTCGGAGCTGGAACATTCGTTTTGATGAGGTCGTCACTGGTTTCGGCTTCATCAAAAGGGAAGAGGACTCTTGTTTATACAAGAGGTTAAGTGGGATCTCGATAGTGTTTTTGATCTTGTATGTGGATGACATACTACTGATCGGAAATGATTTTTTGATGCTGAACTCGATCAAGGAGTCATTGAATGGAAAGTTTTTGATGAAGGACCTTGGTGAGGCAATGTACATTTTAGGCATTAAGATCTATAGAGATAGATCAAGGAGGCTGCTTGGCTTAAGCCAGAGCACGTACATAGATAAAGTGTTAAAGCAGTTCAACATGAGTGAGGCAAAGAAAGGGTTCTTGCCACTATCACATGGTATAAGGCTAAGCAAGACTCAGAGTCCTTCGACATCTGATGAGCGAAGCAGGATGAGTAGGATTCCGTATGCCTCCACAATCAGATCCATCATGTATGCCATGATATGTAAAGGCCAGATGCTACTTTTGCAATAAGCCTAACAAGCAGATACCAAGCCAACCCAGGTGAGAGTCACTGGGCAGCGGTAAAGACTATTTTGAAGTACCTGAGAAGGACTAAAGAGATGTTCCTAGTTTATGGTGGTGAGGAAGAGCTCGTCGTAAGGGGTTACGTCGATGCTAGTTTCCAAACCGACAGAGACGATTGTCGATCACAGTCTGGATTCGTGTACGTCATGAACGGAGGAGCAGTGACTTGGATGAGTTCCAAGCAAGATACGGTGGTCGATTCTACCACAAAAGCCGAATACATTGCGTCTTGTGAAGCTGCGAAGGAAGGTGTTTGGATCCGGAACTTTCTGGATGATCTTGATATTTTCCCAGCCTCGGTAAAACTGTTGGACCTTTATTGTGATAATTCTAGTGCCATCGCACAAGCCAAGGAGCCAAGGAATCACCACAAGGTCAGACACATAGATCGAAATATCACCTGATACGAAAGATCATAAAGAATGGTGATGTTGAGTTATGCAAAATTCACACGGATGCAAATGTTGCAGATCCGTTGACTAAGCCGCTTCCACAACCCAAGCATGAGGGCCACATTAGAGCTATGGGCATTCGATGTCTATTTGATTGGCTCTAGTGCAAGTGGGAGACTATTGGAGATATGCCCTAGAGGCAATCATGGATGATGATATTTCCTATGTGTTTATGAATAAAGATAGTCCTTGGACATTATCAATGATGTGTATCAGCAAGTACGTGACTTGTTTGTGGGACTATGCATTGCATGATGACTGTCCTAAAAGGTCCCTAGTCGAAAGGGCTGTGTGGACGCGCAGCCGACTAGACTAGCATATGACACGGTCGATAGCTTGGTCTCACTAGCAATCGTGCATTGGATGCTAACCGGATAATATGGACTTGGAAAGATCTGGTTGGATTCGACGTAGTCACATCCAAGTCGAGATAAGGTCCGAGTCGGAGAGACCCAACTATGAGACGCAGCGATATGTCATCGGTGAGTCTCTAGTACAACATACATTCTATGTCCTAAGACCTGAGCTGGCACATGTACTCGGGATGGTGACAAACTTGCTTTGGGATGGCTAAACGCTACTCCGTGATTGGGTAGTTACAAAGGTAGGTTTCAGGCTTGTCCAGACCCATGCTGCGAGACATGGTCGAGCAAGATGGGATGTGCCCCTCCGATCAGGAGAGATATACACTGGGCCCCTCGTGTGATCCGACCAGGATAAGCATGGCCATGCGACAAGGATTATGAGATAATCTGGTTTGTGGTCGGCATCACTGGAACGAGAAAGAGGTCGGGCGAGCACAAGGATGACATACTCGCCTTGAGCCCGACAACATATATCGTGTGGCAAAAGGAATGGAAGTGTGATGTACAGGTTCACCTAACTAGCTTCATAGTCTGCTTGGTGTTCGGCATGCCTTGCTAGAGGCCGCTACCAACCGTGCAGTTTGGAGGTGATCCGAACTGCGACCGAGCCGACTGAACCTAAGGGGTCGCGCGCTTAAGGGAAGAAACCTATGAGGTCGGATCCGAGGACACTGGTCGGATGTGATCCGAGTTGTATTCGGATTGTGGCCGAGTAGACTTATGGGCTTTAGGGTCCGTGCGAGGCCCAAGTGTTGAGCCCGCGACGGACGCCTATATAAAGTGGGGTGCGGCACACTCATGCGGTTGATAGCTTCGGCGTTGTCTGTAGGGTTTGCATGTGTTGCGAATAGCCACCTCCAGTCGCCGCCAGTTGTGTGATCGAACCTAGTAGTCCGCCGCACGACGTTCCTCCTGCACGCACGGATACCGTTAGATGTTGTGCACTTGCGCCACTCCGGCGAACCTGTACGTGGGAACCGACGACCGGCTGTTCGAGGGAGATCAGACAAGGAGGAGACGATCCACGCGAACGCGCTGCCTCAACTCTTCTTCCGCTGCACGACACTTGGCATCTAGTGGTAACGAACTGTGATCCATCTCCCGTAGCATGTTCTTGGTTGTTCTGCGCATAGGAAATTTTAATTTGTAGTCGACGCACCCTACCATAGAACCCAACATAATCATTCTCATCATTAGTAGTATGAATGGCACCAACGGTATAACAATTGCTATCATCATCACTTCCCAAGTTGGTGACAAAAAGGTTTCCAAGATTATAAGAAGTATCACTATCTTCCCAATCATAATCTTCACAACAAGCAATAGGCATAACAAAATCATCATCAAGTGCATCATTTTCTACAATTATTTTTGATTCATTTTCATGAGGCACAACAATAATAGGAGCAACATTATTTGGGAGAGATATGTAGTGACCCAATCCCAATGGATCGAAGTCTCTGTGCTTAAGTGTCATCCCTCGATCGGTATGCTGACACACAGTACTCGAGGAATTATAACAGAGTTCAATCACATACTTGATTACATCGAGGTCCTCAAAAGAGTCTTTATTACAATAACATGGCTGAAGGCCATCTAAATAAAATAATTGCGGAAGCTTCGAAGGTAAATGAGTCCATCCAACTCCACGGCAAACATGAGTGCAGAACAACGACCTATTGCACCTTACTCTGTGTCTGAAAGATCTGCAACATGAACCGTTGCAGCCACAAAGGGTCAATACATTGAATGTATTGGCAAGTCACAACCAAAGTATGGAAACAGACCTATCATCTACATGCAAGGATGTAACAAGTGGATAGCTCTAAGGTTTATTTTGCATAAAGCCAATTTTGTCCTACTTCTACTCACTAGCCAAATTTTATTCCTTTACATTTTTATTAACCTATTGTTAAATTGGACCGCCTCCAACTTAACCCACCTATGAGAGCCTCCGAGGATCATAGGTTCCCAAATTGTTATTTCCATGAGAGCCCCCGGGGATCATGGTTTAATTAAACACACATCAGAATAATTATTTGGGATGAGAAGATCTTCCAGAGTAATGCAGAGCCTCCCGGAGGATACATACATAACATATAATTGATTAATTAATTGGTATGCAGAGCCTCCGAGGAAATACAATGCATATAATGATTAATTGGTATTGAAGAGTCTCCGAGGAAATACAATACATATAAGTTGTTAATGTAGTCATTGTTTAAGTTCTCTCGCAACTTTCATGAATCACACGGTACCCAATCCACGTCTACAATAGCATGGCTAAGCAATAACTACACTATAACGATTCCCAATGTGGTGGCAAAAACTATCAGGAACAGGCTAAACATATGGCTATCCTATCTGGGTTTAACATAGCAGAGTAGTCCTACACATGCATACTATTTGTGTTGATAGAGGGCACTACATGCATAAAAAACATAGGATTCGTATGATCAAAAGTGCAAACTTTCCTGTAAAACTTGAGGAAGTACTTCGCACTTAAAGTCCTGACAATTCTACCCTTGGCACTATGGACAATCGGCGGTTCTCAATGGTTGTCGACGACGGTAACGAACTCCACCGACGGCGGCGAGGCGGCGGCTTGGGCCAGGCGGGGCGGCGGACGGCGGCGGCTCCAGCGGTGGTGGTTGCTGCGGCGCAAAGCGGTGAGGCGACGCGGCGCGGCGGCGGCGATCTGCGGCGGCGGCTGCGGCTTGTAGCTGCTGCTGATTGAGGAGACGAGGGGGGTCGGGGCCGGCTTATAAAGGCCAGGGGCGGCGGGTTTGCTTGGGAAAGAGGCAAAACGAGGCGGCGGCGAGGCGGACTCCGGGTCGGGGTCGGTGGCGGCGGTCGTAGAAGCTCGGGACTCCATCCCGAGCTCGGGGACGAGGTGGTCGGCTTGGTGGGCCGGCTGAGCTGGGCGCGGCCCAGCTCGGTCGGCCCGAACAGTTTTTTAATATTTTCTGAAAATACGAAAAATAGGAAAAACCTAATAAAAATATTTTTTAAAAATTCCAGAAAAATTGACACGGTCCCTCCTATTTAAATGGGCTAAAGTAAACATTTTTCTAGACCTAAATGCCTAAAATAAAATAAAGATTTTTTGTACTAATAAAAATAATTAAACACGCAAATAAAATAAAATATAATCTATTTTTATTCAAAATTAAATTTCCAATATTTCTGTGCTGCTTTTGAAGAAGTCATATTATCTTCTCTCATTATTCTATTTATTTGAAATAATTGGAAAATAATTTTGAATAAAACACTTTGATCCAATTTGCCAATTTTTGAAAATTCAAAAATGGATTCTTGGGAAAACCTCCAACTCTCTCAATTGGTCCTTGAGTTGCTTAAGGCCCCTTGGATCAATTTCCAATAAAACAAAATTCTACAATGCACAAATTATGAATGCATATGAATGATCTAATTATTGACATCCAAATTGAAAATTGGGATGTTACAAACCTAGCCCCCTTAAGATGAATCTCGTCCTCGAGATTCGAGTTGGCTACCAATAGGTTAGGTTGGGTACTCAAAAAAATCGTCTTGGAGGCATCTGATGGGTTTAGAGTGGATGAGAAATTAGAATAGAATAAGGGCCTAATGAGAAATTGCACTACCCATATGCAAATTAGGCAATAAATTCCAAATCACACCATTCACACAAGGCACACCATACAAGCAAAACCTACAGGTAAGGTCATATCCACAAGAGATATGATCTCTTCATACTACCGTAGAATCGTTTATCGGTGTCACTTTACTTGGTAGTCATACTAGTTCTCCGCAATATAATGTCAGCTCCAGCTTCATCTTCGTCAGGGTCGTCTTCAAAGGACATGAGCTATCTTGTTGAAATAGAGAAGAGGTAGAAATGAATAGAGAAGAGTACAAGACCAACGGATATATAGGGAAATCTTAAAATAATTTTTTCGTCCTATGGCTTTTCCATTCCTAGTGGTCATATCCTACAGTCAGCGTGTGCTCTGATACCATCTTGTAGCGACCCGATCCCAATGGATCGAAGTCTCTGTGCTTAAGTGTCATCCCTGGATCGGTATGCTGACACACACAATACTCGAGGAATTATAACAGAGTTCAATCACACACTTTATTACAACGAGGTCCTCAAAAGAGTATTTATTACTATAATATGGTTGAAGGCCATCTAAATAAAATAACTGCGGAAGCTCCGAAGGTAAATGAGTCCATCCAACTCCACGGCAAAACTGAGTGCAGAACAATGACATATCGCACCTTACTCTGCGTCTGAAAGATCTGCAACATGAAACGTTGCAGCCACAAAGGGTCAATACATTGAATGTATTGGCAAGTCACACCCAATGTATGGAAACAGACCTATTGTCTACATGCAAGGATGTAACAAGTGGATAGCTATAAGGTTTATTTTGCATCAAGCCAATTTTGTCCTACTTCTACTTACTAGCAAAATTTTATTCCTTTACACTTTTATTAACCTATTGTTAAATTGGAACGCCTCCAACTTAACCCACCTATGAGAGCCTACGAGGATCATAGGTTCCCAAATTGTTATTTCCATGAGAGCCCCCGGGGATCATGGTTTAATTAAACCCGCATCAGAATAATTATTTGGGATGAGAAGATCTTCCAGAGTAATGTAGAGCCTCCCGGAGGATACATACATAACATATAATTGATTAATTGGTATTGCAGCGCCTCCGAGGAAATACAATACATATAATGATTAATTGGTATTGCAGAGCCTCCGAGGAAATGCAATACATATAAGTTGTTAATGTAGTCATTGTTTAAGTTCTCTCGCAACTTTCATGAATCACACGGTACCCAATCCACGTCTGCAATAGCATGGCTAAGCAATAACTACACTATAACGATTCCCAATGTGGTGGCAAAGACTATCAGGATCAGGCTAAACATATGGCTATCCTATCTGGGTTTAACATAGCAGAGTAGTCCTACACATGCATACTACTGTGTTGATAGAGGGCACTACATGCATAAAAATATAGGATTGGTATGATCAAAAGTGCAAACTTGCCTGTAAAACTTGAGGAAGTACTCCGCACTTAAAGTCCTGAGAATTCTACTCTTGGCACTCCCAACAATCGGCGGTTCTCGACGGTTTTCGACGACGGCGACGAACTCCGGCGATGGCGGCGGCTCAGGCGAGGCGGGGCGGCGGACGCGGCGGCTCCGGTGGCGGTGGCTGCTGCAGCATGGCGGCGGTGGCTTGCAGCGGCGGCGGCGATCTGCGGCGGCGGCTGCGGCTTGCTGCTGCTACTGATTGAGGAGACGAGGGGGGGTCGGGGCCGGCTTATAAAGGCCAGGGGGTGGCGGGTTTGCTTGGGGAAGAGGCAAAACGAGGCGGCGGCGAGGGGGACTCCGTGTCGGGGTTGGCGGCGGCGGTCGTAGCAGTCCCGAACTCGGGGACGAGGCGGTCGGCGCGGTGGGCCGGCTCGGCTGGGCGCGGCCCAGTTCAGTCGGCCCGAACAGTTTTTTTTAACATTTTCTGAAAATACGAAAAAATAGAAAAAAACTAATAAAAATATTTTTTTAAAAATTCCAGAAAATTCATACGGTCCCTCCTAGTTAAATGGGCTAAAGTGAACATTTTCTGGACATAAATGCCTAAAATAAAGTAAACTTTCTATTACAAATAAAAATAATTGAACAAGCAAATAAAATCAAATAAAATATATTTTATTCAAAATTAAATTTCCAATATTTCTTTGCTGTTTTTGAAGAAGTCATTGTATCTTATCTCAGTATTTTATTTATTTGAAATAATTGGAAAATAATTTCGAATAAAATACTTTGATCCAATTTTCCAATTTTTTAAAATTCAAAAATGGATTTTTGGGAAAACCTCCAACTCTCTCAATTGGTCCTTGAGTTGCTTAAGGCCCCTTGGATTAATTTCCAACAAAACAAAATCCACAATGCACAAATTATGAATGCATATGATCTAATTATTAACATCCAAATTGAAAATTGGGATGTTACAAGATACCTTTTTACCTCTATTATTTCTTGTTTTCTTCTTCTTCACCACATCATGTGTGGGTTTAATTAAGCTTTTGAAGCTTCTTATTGATGAGATTGGTTGGATAGGAAGCTCCTCCTTGTTATCTGATTCATCATAATAAACACTAGGAGGGTATTGGGAAATTTTTCCCTTTCATTAGTGCTCTCGTCATATTCCATTTGTTTTCTTTTCTTTAGGTAGTTGGCAATATACGGATTCTCAATGCAATTTACCGCACAAAACATATACATTTCTTCTAGATCAAAATCAAGAAATCTCTCAGGATTTGGAAAACCCCTAGTTATATGTTTCATTTCTTCATACCCCAAAAGAAGACTAAGCTCTTTATATTGCTCAAGGGTAATCAAGTTATCACAATTTTGGGACACGATTTGATCATGACATAATTTGCATTGGAGATTTAAATGACCACGTTCATTGCAAAGTTCACAAGGATGGCGAAAAAATTACATCTTTCAGCACAATCATCTAGCCTCTCTTGCAACTTTTTCATTTCTAAATACTTATGCTTCTTACAAATCAATCTTCCCTTTTTGGTGTGCAAAGGCGCTCCCAGTTCACTCTGCAAAAAGTGACATGCTTATAAGAAACATTTTTGTCAGACTTGTGCAATCATCATTAGCATTTTGGATATTCAAAGAATTAATACTAACAACATTGCAATCATGCTCATCATTCAAATATTTTGTGCCAAACATTTTATCAACTTCTTCTTCTAACAATTGAGCACAATTTTCTGATGGATCATTTTCAAGAAAGATATTATAAAGATGATCAATAATATGATGCAACCTAAATTCCATTTTTATGTAGTTTTCTTTTATAAACCAAACTAGTGATAAAACAAGAAACCAAAAGATTCGATTGCAAGATCTAAAGATATACCTTCATGCACTCACCTCCCAGGCAACGGCGCCAGAAAAGAGCTTGATGTCTACTATGCAACTTTATTCTTATAGACACGTGTTGGGCCTCCAACCGCAGACTTTTGTAGGACAGTGGCAATTTTCCCTCAAGTGGATGACCTAAGGCTTATCAATCCGTGGGAGGCGTAGGATGAAGATAGTCTCTCTCAAACGACCCTGCAACCAAATACAAGAAATCTCTTGTGTCCCCAACACACCCAATACAATGGCAAATTGTATAGGTGCACTAGTTCGGCGAAGAGATGGTGATAAAAGTGTAATATTGATGGTAAAAATATATTTTTATAATCTGAATAAATAAGAACAGCAAGGTAGCAAATAGTAAACGAGCACAAAAATGGTATTGCAATCCTTGAAAATGAGGCCTAGGGTCCGTACTTTCGCTAGTGCAATCTCCCAACAGTGCTAATATAACTGGATCATATAGCCACCCCTGAAAGTGCGATGAATAATCACTCCAAAGTTCCTATCTACAGAGAACATAAGAATAAATTGTTTGTAGGGTACGAAACCACCTCAAAGCTATTCTTTCCGTTTGATCTATTCAAGAGTTCGTACTAAAATAACACAAAGCTATTCTTTTTGTTCGATCTATCATAGAGTTCGTACTAAAATAACACCAAAGCAAATTCATATTCATAGATTACCCCAATGTGGCCAACACAAAGAACTTCAAAGAGTGCCCCAAGATTTCTACCGGAGAAACAAAGACAAGAACGTGCATCAACCCCTATGCATAGATTACCCCAATGTGGTCGCCGGGATGATGAAGATGGCCACCGGAGATGATTCCCCCTCCGGCAGGGTGCCGAAACGGGGTCTAGATTGGTTTTCGGTGGCTACAGAGCCTTGCGGCGGTGGAACTTCTGATCTAGGTTAGCCCCGATGGGTTTTGGAATATTTGTTAATTTATAGGGTAAAGAGGGGGTCCGGGAGGCCGCCGAGGTGGGCACAACCCACCTGGGCGCGCCAGGGGTCCCTGGCGCACCCTGGTGGGTTGTGCCCCCTCGGGGCACCCCCCAGGTGCTGCTCTGGCCCAATGGATGTCTTCTATTCCATAAAAATCTCCGTGGAGTTTCGTTGCATTTGGACTCCATTTGGTATTGATTTCTGATACGTCTCCGTCGTATCTACTTTTCCAAACACTTTTGCCCTTGTTTTGGACTCTAACTTGCATGATTTGAATGGAACTAACCCGGACTGACGCTGTTTTCAGCACACTTTCCATGGTGTTATTTATGTGCAAAAACAAAAGTTCTCAGAATGACCTCAAACTCTACGGAATATCTTTTTGGAAAATATTAAAAATACTGGAAGAAAAATCCACGTCAGGGGGCCCACACCCTGTCCACGAGGGTGAGGGGCGCGCCTGCCCCCCCCCCCCCAGGCGCGCCCCCTGCCTCGTGGAACCCTGATGCTCCACCGACCTCAACTCCAACTCCATATATTCACTTTCGGGGAGAAAAAAATAGAGAGAAGGATTCATCACGTTTTACGATACGGAGCCGCCGCCAAGCCCTAAAACCTCTCGGGAGGACTGCTCTAGAGTACGTTCGGGGCTTCGGAGAGGGGGATTCGTCGCCGTTGTCATCATCAACCATCCTCCATCACCAATTTCATGATGCTCAACGCCGTGCGTGAGTAATTCCATCGTAGGCTTGCTGGACGGTGATGGGTTGGATGAGATCTATCATGTAATCGAGTTAGTTTTGTTAGGGTTTGATCCCTAGTATCCACTATGTTCTGAGATTGATGTTGCTATGACTTTGCTATGCTTAATGCTTGTCACTAGGGCCTGAGTGCCATGATTTCAGATCTGAACCTATTATGTTTTCATGAATATATGTGAGTTCTTGATCCTATCTTGCAAGTCTATAGTCACCTACTATGTGTTATGATCCGGCAACCCCGAAGTGACAATAATCGGGACCACTACCGGTGATGACCGTAGTTTGAGGAGTTCATCTATTCACTATGTGCTAATTCTTTGTTCCGGTACTCTATTAAAAGGAGGCCTTAATATCCCTTAGTTTCCATTAGGACCCCGCTGCCACGGGAGGGTAGGACCGAAGATGTCATCCAAGTTCTTTTCCATAAGCACGTATGACTATATTCGGAATACATGCCTACATTACATTGATGAATTGGAGCTAGTTCTGTGTCACCCTATGTTATGATTGTTATATGATGAACCGCATCCGAAATAATTCTCCATCACCGATCCAATGCCTACGAGCTTTTCACATAATGTTCTTCGCTTATTTACTTTTCCGTTGCTACTGTTACAATCACTACAAAACACCAAAAATATTACTTTTGCTACCGTTACCGTTACTTCCATAGTACTTGCTACTAAATACTTTGCTGCAGATACTAAGTTATCTATGTGTTGGTGAATTGACAACTCAACTGCTAATACTTGAGAATATTCTTTGGCTCCCCTTGTGTCGAATCAATAAATTTGGGTTGAATACTCTACCCTCGAAAACTGTTGCGATCCCCTATACTTGTGGGTTATCAAGACTATTTTCTGGCGCCGTTGCCGGGGAGCATAGCTCTATTCTTTGAGTCACTTGGGATTTATATCTGCTGGTCACTATGAAGAACTTGAAAGACGCAAAAACAACAATTTATCCCTCAACTATGAGGGGAGGTAAGGAACTGCCATCTAGCTCTGCACTTGATTCACCTTCTGTTTTGAGTAAGCTTGCGACACCTAAACATGCTTCTGCTATTCGCTCTGATATGTCGCATGTTATTGATGATGCCACTTCTGCTATGCGTGATACTTATGATGAAACTAGTACTATGCTTGATACTACTGTGCCACTTGGTGAATTTCTTGATGAACAACTTGCTAGGGTTGGAGAGAAAGAAATTATTGAAACTGATAATATTGATGAAAGTGATGATGAAGACTCTCCCCCTAATAAATATGAATCGCCTATTATTCCTGAGGGTTATGTTTTTGAAAAAGAAGCTGCTTTAGCTATTTTAGCTTGCAAAGATAGATACGAGCACAAGAGGTTATTAGCTAAATGGAAGCAGCAATCTCTTAATGCTAGAATGAAACCTGGCCCTGCTTTTGCTACTTCACCTATCTGTGTTACTCATAAGGATTATGAATTCTCTGTTGACCCTGATGTAATTACTTTGGTTGAATATGATCCCTTTTATGGCTATGAATCTGAAACTGTTGTGGCACATCTTACTAAATTAAATGATATAGCCACCCTGTTCAGTAATGATGAGAAATCTCGCTACCTTTATATCCTTAAAATATTTCCGTTCTCATTAAAGGGTGATGCTAAGATATGGTTTAATTCTCTTGATCCTGGTTGTGTGCGTAGTCCCCATGATATGATTTATTACTTCTCTGCTAAATATTTCCCTGCTCATAAGAAACAAGCTGCTTTGAGGGATATATATAATTTTGTGCAAATTGAAGAAGAGAGTCTCCCACAAGCTTGGGGGAGGCTTCTCCAATTACATATTGCTTTGCCAGATCATCCTCTTAAGAAAAATGAAATACTTGATATCTTTTATAATGGACTAACCGATGCTTCCAGATATTACTTGGATAGTTGTGCTGGTTCTGTTTTCAGGGAAAGAACACCGGATGAAGCTGAAATTCTATTGAATAATATGTTGACAAATGAAAATAATTGGACACTTCCTGAGCTAGCTCCTGAGCCTATTCCTAAACCAACTCCGAAGAAGAGAGGTGTTCTATTCTCAGTCCTGAAGATATGCAAGAGGCAAAGAAATCTATGAAAGAAAAAGGTATAAAAGCTGAAGATGTTAAGAATTTACCTCCTATTGAAGAAATACATGGTCTTAATCTACCGCCTGATGAAGAACTATATGATCCTAATCCATTACCTATTGAAGAAACTCATTGTCTTGATACAGACACGGGTAGTAAAGGTAAATTCTCTCTATAGATTTGATGAAGGTGATATTCCTCACTACAAGTCTGCTAGACAATGCTTAGAAGAGTTTGATAATTTTATTGTCAAACAAGAAAACTTCAATGCTTATTTTGGTAGACAATTGAAATACAATTCCAATACGCTTGAACACTTGGGTGATTAATGTCTAATGTTAAGGGTGAACTTAAACTCATTAGTAAACATGCTTCTATGGTTACCACTCAAGTAGAACAAGTACTTAAAGCTCAAAATGATTTGCTCAATGAATTAAATAGTAAGAAAAATGACTGTGCTGTTAGAGTGGCTACTAGAACTGGTAAAATGACTCAGGAACCTTTGTATCCTGTAGGCCACCCTAAGAGAATTGAACAAGATTCTCAGAGAAATAATATTGATGCACCTAGTCCTTCTAAAAAGAAGAAAAAGAAAAATGATAGGACTTTGCATGCTTCTAGTGAACCTATTGCTGAACCACCTGAGAATCCAAACGATATCTCTATTTATGATGCTGAAACACAATATGGTAATGAACATGAACCTAATGAAAATGCTAATGATGATGTTCATGATGATGCTCAACCTAGTAATGATAATGATATAGAAATTGAACCTGCTGTTGATCTTGATAATCCATAATCAAAGAATCAATGTTATGATAAGAGAGACTTTGTTGCTAGGAAACACTTTACAGAAAGAGAACCTTGCATTCAGAAACCCATGCCTTTTCCTCCCAAACCATCCAAGAAAAAGGGTGATGAGGATTTTGAGCGCTTTGCTGAAATGATTAGACCTATCTTTTTGCGTATGCGATTAACTGATATGCTCAAAATGAATCCTTATGCTAAGTATATGAAAGATATTCTTACTAATAAAAGAAAGATACCGGAAGCTGAAATCTCCACCATGCTTGCTAATTATACTTTTAAAGGTGGAATACCAAAGAAACTTGGAGATCTAGGAGTACCTACTATACCATGCTCCATTAAAAGAAACTATGTTAAAACTGCTTTATGTGATCTTGGAGCCGGTGTTAGTGTTATGCCTCTCTCTTTATATCGTAGACTTGATTTGAATAAGTTGACACCTACTGAAATATCTTTGCAAATGGCTGATAAATCAACTGCTATACCTGTCGGTATTTGTGAGGATGTGCCTGTTGTGGTTGCAAACGTTACTATTTTAACGAACTTTGTTATTCTTGATATTCCCGAGGATGATAGTATGTCTACTATTCTTGGAAGACCTTTTTTGAATACTGCAGGGGCTGTTATTGATTGCAACAAAGGCAATGTCACTTTTCATGTTAATGGCAATGAGCATACGGTACACTTTCCGAGGAAACAACCTCAAGTTCATAGTATCAACTCTATTGGAAAAATTCCATCGATTATATTTGGAGGTTTTCAATTTCCTCTTCCAACTGTCAAGAAGAAATATGATATTATTATTATTGGGGATGTGCATATCCCCGTTGAGGTAACATCGTGTTATTTGAAATTTCTCCGGTTCCATGTTATTCGGAATGAGTTTGTTAACAAGACCTGATCAACCTTGTTAGTGGATTCCTTTTGATGAGCATGAGATGCATGAAACTAGAAGGCACAACCTACTGTACCCTCTTTCTACTTTCTGTTATTTAGTTGAATTAAAGTAAAAATAGTATTTTCTGTCTGTTTTCTGATTTACCCGTGCAATATAAAATACCCCGAAAATAAAAGTTCTCCAAATGCCCTAAAAATGAAATATGATTTTTTCTGTAATATTTGAGAATACCTGGCACTGAGAACACAACAAGAGGGGCAAGCACCTGGCCACGAGGGTGGAGGGCGCGCCCTACCCCCCTGGAGCGCCCCCTGCCTCCTGGGCCCATGGTGGCCCCCCTCCACTTATTCCTGCACCCACACACTTCTTCTTCCTCCCAAAAAAATCACCATCCAGCTCAAGCACGAGTTCTAGCTCATTTTGCTGAGATTTTCGATCTCCTTGCTCAAAGCACCTCTCACAAAACTGCTTGGGGATTGTTCCTTGGTATGTGACTCCTCCATTGGTCCAATTAGTTTTTGTTCTAGTGCTCTATTCATTGCAAATTTGTGCTTCCTAGGTGACCATGTTCTTGAGCTTGCATGTCAAATTTATATGGTTCCAAGTAGTTCTAATGCTTGATATAGGCCCTAGGCAGTTGTATGAGTAGTTGCTATCAATTTTGTTGACCTTGGTTCACTTTTATTTGAAGTTACTAAAAATTTCAGAAATTTTTCAGAGGAAGAAATATGCTTAGGAAAATGTACCAAGGTGGTTCTTCAAGGAAGCAAGGACCCAGGCTTGCAATGCGTGATGCTGACGATGTGCCACCAAGGGACGCTCTAGTGCGGCCCTGTGAATCGCCTTCAGAAAATTTTATGGATCGAGCGGGAATCAAGGAAGAATTTAACGCATATTTGCGTAACGCTGATCTTGTGAGCTTTGAGGCAGAAAAATACCGCCAGTACCACTATCTCAATAGTTCCTTTGTGAGGAGGTTTGAATTTTCATCTTCACGTAATTCTCCAACTGTCCTGTTTGATCTTTATGAAAAATCTTATACAATGGACTTAGAGGATTTTACCGCTGCTTGCAAACTTCCACAATGGGGTAGTGCTAGTGAACCCCGCAAATCTGAATTTAGTAATTTTCTTGCCAGTATAACTATGGGGGAATCTCGAGATATAGCACAAGCTAGCATAGGGATCATTCATTTTCCTGCTATACATTATTTTGCTCTCTTCATAGGTAGGTGCGTAACTGGTAAAGATGAAGCATGTCATATGTGTGTCCCTGACCTCAGTAATCTTAGGAGTGCTATGTTAGGAGACAAAGCTTATAATTTGGGAGCCATTGTTGCACGTAGGTTGCATAATAATAGATTTAATGGAGATTTCTTTGGTGGAATTTATGCACCCCGCCTAGCTGATTTTCTTGGTGTAACCATACGTGATGATGATATTGAATTGCCTCCTGCTTACCTAGACTTTAATGCTATGGTTCACCACCAGTTTGTTGAGAGGAATGAATCACCTCTCCAGTATCGCTTAATCTTTGACAGACGCCGTGCTATCCGTATTACTCCCCCTGCTCCTGCCTTCTTTGATTATCAGGCAAAAGGAAGATAGGTTATTAGCAGAGAGGAGGCAGATGAGTACGAGAGGAGGGCGGAGGCAGCTCGCCGCCATGCTGCAGCTCAGGAGGCAATAATTGCTGCATCTCAGTACGACCCCGGCTACAACTACGGATATCCGCTAGGCCATCCGTGGCAATAAACCAACTTAGGCCAAAAGCCTAAGCTTGGGGGAGTACGTATTTCCCACCGACATTACATTTATGTTCACACACTCATTGCTAGATGTCGGTGCTCATACTTTTTCACTATAATATCCATGGTAGTTTATTTTCTTTTTCTTGCTTTCTTCTTGTGTGTTTGATAAACTTTAAGAAAAACCAAAAAAAATAAGTGTAGCTTTTAGCTAGTTTACCTTTCTTGCTGTAGTAGTAATAATTAAAAAGAAAACCCAAAAATATTTCCCGTTCTTCTTTTGCTTGTTGGGAGCTTTCCCGTGTAAATAGTTTTATTTCTTTTCTTTTCTTTGGGGGTCGATAGGAGAAGACCATAATTAAATTGTTGAAGTGGCTCTTATATGCATTATTGTTGATTTAACCAAGAGCCCATATTGCCTTGTCTTCTCCTGTTTATTGAATGCTCGCAGATTCCAGCTTAGTCCAATGCACGTGCACTCTTATTATTATTCACTTCGGTCGGTCGTGCAAGTGAAAGGCAATTATGATGATATATGATGGACTGATTGAGATGAGAGAAGCTGGTATGAACTCGACCTCTCTTGTTTTTGTAAATATGATTAGTTCATCGTTCCTGATTCAGCCTATTATGGATAAACATGTTTGCAATGACAATTAGAGATCATATTTACTCGTGCCATGCTTGATTAGCTATGAGTTATAATGGTTTACCTTGCGTGCCAACATGCTATTAAAATGGTTGTGATGTGGTATAGTGGGGTGGTATCCTCCTTTGAATGATTTAAGTTACTCGACTTGGCACATGTTCACACATGTAGTTGAAACAAATCAACATAGCCTTCACGATATTTATGTTCATGGTGGATTATATCCTACTCATTCTTGTACTCAATGTCTATTAATTTTAATGCATGTTCATGACTGTTGTCGCTCTCTAGTTGGTCGCTTCCCAGTCTTTTGCTAGCCTTCACTTGTACTAAGCGGGAATACTGCTTGTGCATCCAGTCCCTTAAACCCCAAAGTTATTCCATATGAGTCCACTATACCTTCCTATATGCGGTATCTACTTGCCGTTCCAAGTAAATTTGTATGTGCCAAACTCCAAACCTTCAAATGAAATTCTGTTTTGTATGCTTGAATACCTCATGTATCAACTAGGGCTGTCAGTATCTTCCATGCTAGGCGGGTTATTCTCAAGAGGAGTGGACTCCGCTCCTCACTCACAAGAAAATGGCTGGTCACCGGGATGCCCAGTCCCATGCTTTATGCAAACTAAATCATAATAATTGCAAACAAAACTCCCCCGGGGCTATTGCTAGTTGGAGGCACTCGTTGTTTCGAGCAAGCCATGGATTGATGCTTGTTGGTTGAGGGGGAGTATAAACTTTACCATTCTGTTTGGGAACCGCCTATAATGTGTGTAGCATGGAAGATATCGCCATCTCTTGGTTGTTATGTTGACAATGAAACTATACCGCTCAAAATATTATATATCTCTATTTCAAAACCGAGCTCTGGCACCTCTGCAAATCCATGCTTCCCTCTGTGAAGGGCCTATCTATTTACTTTTATGTTGAGTCATCATCCTCTTATTAAGAGCACCAGCTAGAGAGCGCAGTTGTCATTTGCATCCAGTACTATTAATTTATATTGGGTATCACTATGATTGGATCTCTTTTACCATGAATTACAATGTCTAGTCAGTCCTTGATCTTTAAAGGTGCTCTGCATTTATGTTTTGCGGTCTCAGAAAGGGCTAGCGAGATACCATCTTGTTATATCATATCATGATTATTTTGAGGAAGTGTTGTCATCCGAGATTTGTTATTATTGCTCGCTAGTTGATTATGCCATTGATATGAGTAAACATGAGACCTAAGACTTATTGTGAATGTGGTTAGTCATAATCTTTGCTGAAAACTTGAATGCTGGCTTTACATATTTACAACAACAAGAGCAAACCGAGTTTGTAAAAGCTTTTCTTTTATCACTTTCAGTTTGTCAACTGAATTGCTTGAGGACAAGCAAAGGTTTAAGCTTGGGGGAGTTGATACGTCTCCGTTGTATCTACTTTTCCAAACACTTTTGCCCTTGTTTTGGACTCTAACTTGCATGATTTGAATGGAACTAACTCGGACTGACGCTGTATTCAGCAGACTTTCCATGGTGTTATTCATGTGCAGAAACAAAAGTTCTCGGAATGACCTGAAACTCTACGGAACATCTTTCTGGAAAATATTAAAAATACTGGAAGAAAAATCCACGTCAGCGGGCCCACACCCTGTCCACGAGGGTGGGGGGCGCGCCCCCTACCTCGTGGGCCCCCTGACGCTCCACCGACCTCAACTCCAACTCCATATATTCACTTTCGGGGAGAAAAAATCAGAGAGAAGGATTCATCGCGTTTTACGATACGGAGCCGCCGCCAAGCCCTAAAACCTCTCGGGAGGGCTGATTTGGAATCCGTTGGGGCTCAGGAGAGGGGGATTCGTCGCCGTCGTCATCATCAACCATCCTCCATCACCAATTTCATGATGCTCACCGCCGTGCGTGAGTAATTCCATTGTAGGCTTGCTGGACGGTGATGGGTTGGATGAGATCTATCATGTAATCGAGTTAGTTTTGTTAGGGTTTGATCCCTAGTATCCACTATGTTCTGAGATTGATGTTGCTATGACATTGCTATGCTTAATGCTTGTCACTAGGGCCCGAGTGCCATGATTTCAGATCTGAACCTATTATGTTTTCATGAATATATGTGAGTTCTTGATCCTATCTTGCAAGTCTATAGTCACCTACTATCTGTTATGATCCGGCAACCCCGCAGTGACAATAATCGGGACAACTCCCGGTGATGACCGTAGTTTGAGGAGTTCATGTATTCACTATGTGCTAATTCTTTGTTCTGGTACTCTATTAAAAGGAGGCCTTAATATCCCTTAGTTTCCATTAGGACCCCGCTGCCACGGGAGGGTAGGACAAAAGATGTCATGCAAGTTCTTTTCCATAAGCACGTATGACTATATTCGGAATACATGCCTACATTACATTGATGAATTGGAGCTAGTTCTGTGTCACCCTATGTTATGATTGTTACATGATGAACCGCATCCGGCATAGTTCTCCATCACTGATCCAATGCCTACGAGCTTTTCACATATTGTTCTTCGCTTATTTACTTTTCCGCTGCTACTGTTACAATCACTACAAAACACCAAAAATATTACTTTTGCTACCGTTACCGTTACTTCAATATTACTTGCTACTAAATACTTTGCTACAGATACTAAGTTATCTAGGTGTGGTTGAATTGACAACTCAACTGCTAATACTTGAAAATATTCTTTGGCTCCCCTTGTGTCGAATCAATAAATTTGGGTTGAATACTCTACCCTCGAAAACTGTTGCGATCCCCTATACTTGTGGGTTATCAATTTCCTGCGATGTAAAAAACAAGAAAAAAAACAGCAACTAGCACTGGGCACTGGGTCAATAGGTTAGTCCCAAAAATGATATAAAGTTGCTATAAAATGATTGTAAAACATCCAAGAATGATAAAATAAAAGCACGAATACTTCATAAATTGTAGATACGTTGGAGACGTATCAACGTTCTGGAGAGACAGTGATCGTTTCTGGTGGGAAGCACGCGCTAGCGATGGGAGGGGCTTTGGTAGGCCAGGGCGGTCAGATGCTGGCGTGGTGGTAAAATGTGAACTCATGGATGATGAGCCTTTGAAGCGTATGCTGCACGTATTGACAACCAGGCATCCATGCAACCGCTCTTGTCGCCAGCTAGCCTTCTACGACCACCATTAGACACCACACAACCATGCATAACTTATGAATAATGGACGGGTCGATCAGACACACACTCGTGTACAGTGGTGCTATGCTCGGTCGCTCACGATAGTACATACTTCGTACCATAGTACCCTCTCTAGCTAGGCTATTTAATAGATTGTCGTTGTGATGGACGATATACATGAGCAAGGCGTCGAGTCACGAGTATGACCGTTGGTGTTGAGCCAGGTGAATACATGCTCGGTGTTTGCGGAGGCCTCCAGCAAACGTCTAAACAGTAATGTCAAGCACCGCCGGGGCGCGCAAGTGACGGGCTCGCCGTTTGCGTTGCGCCATGAGTAGGACATTGATTGAGACGGCAACGTGCATGCATTAGCATGGTTTGACAGCGTGAGCGTGAGTGTCTGCACGCGTACATGCTACTTGCCTCTATGGACGGTGTGCCCTAATGTGTGCATCACGTATAATATAAGAAAATCCATTTGTGCATTTATCGCAAAGTATTTCATTTTCATTTGGCTGACGAGTGTGTGTTGCAGCGACGAGTCAGTGGTTTGATTCCTCACATACACATAATTTTGGTTTTTATTTCTTTCTCACTGATAGGTAGGCCCGCATAGATAGATAGATAAAGAACACGAGCTGATGAGGCGCATGTGGACTGTTTGACTAGTCAGCCAGGCAAATACGGAGCTATACGCTGAGCCAGTGATCGTATAATCACCATATCTCGTATACAATGATCAAAGTGAGCTATCAAGACAAGTTTGATGACCGCCAATGCATTTTACTCGGTAATAAATGACCAGGATTGAAGGGGAATCCAAATTTCCTTCGTCTTCTGTCCTTGAGCTCTTGACAAACCAATGCACTATATGGTTGTCCGGCCACTCCACCCCAGAGCTGTCACCAAGCGTCGTTCATGCCACTGCGCCGCACACTAACCGGTAAGGAAGCGATGGCATCCCGCCGCGCCGAGTTCCTCGCAGCTCACGACCGCACACAAAATGGTAGGGAAGCGATGGCATCCCGCCGTGCCGAGTTCATTACCACTCGCGAGCTCACACCTCTGTGGGAGGAATTTGGAGATGCCAAGGCCGAATGGGCAATAGAGCAAGAGGTGGCCAAAGCCGCACAGAGGGAGCGGAAAAGTCAGAAAGCACTCAAGAAAAGAGAGGCCCGCCGCCGCAAGAAAGAAGAGGATGCACGCGCTGCTGTGGAGAGGTCGGCGGAGATCCAAGCACAGTGGGGTGTCACCGACAAAGCCGGGAAGGAGAACCACGGCGTTTGGCCAGCATGTGAGAAGTAGTAGTACTAGTAGTTAGTGTGTGTGTGTCTGTGTCTGTGTACGATCATGTACCACTACTAGTTACTATTGTAGTTTTTAGAGCAAATTACCAGTACATTAGCCTAGACTCAATGGAAAAATTCCTATCCTATGCATCAAATGGCATCTCTTTCTCTATAGGAATTGAGATGCATGTGATCTCACTTCCTATGATTTTCATATTCCTATAAAATTCCTATCCTATAAACCAAAGGAGGCCTCTGCTGGAGTAACTACTATAGCTAGCAGTACTGCTGGTAAAATAGTTTTCTTCAAGAAGTGGAATTCAACAAAGTCATGATGGTTCCTTTGTCCGAGCAACTTAATAGTGGGAAAGGTTGGGCCTGTGATTTGATGCTCATTAGTCATTATTACCGCGGCGCGACGATCGGGGTGACTCTCCCTTGGAGTTCTGCGTGCATGGCAAGTGGACCAGGATGGTCGACGTCCCACATGTCGGCGAACCGAAGTATTCTTTTCGATATCGAGGAGCAAGGAAACCACGTGGTATAGCATCACTACTTATTTATTGTTGGGGAACGTAGTAATTTCAAAAAATTTCCTACGCACACACAAGATCATGGTGATGCATAGCAACGAGAGGGGAGAGTGTTGTCCACGTACCCTCGTAGACCGAAAGCGGAAGCGTTAACACAACGTAGTTGATGTAGTCGTACGTCTTCACGATCCGACCGATCAAGTACCGACCGCACTGCACCTCCGAGTTCAGCACACGTTCAGCTCGATGACGTCCCTTGAACTCCGATCCAGCCGAGTGTTGAGGGAGAGTTCGTCAGCACGACGGCGTGGTGACAATGATGATGTTCTACCGACGCAGGGCTTCGCCTAAGCACCGCTACGATATTATCGAGGTGTAATATGGTGGAGGGGGGCACCGCACACGGCTAAGAGATCAATGATCAATTGTGTGTCTAGAGGTGCCCCCTTGCCCCTGTATATAAAGGAGCAACGGGGGTTCGGCCGGCCAAGGGGAGAGGCGCGCCAGGAGGAGTCCTACTCCTACCGGGAGTAGGACTCCCCCCTTTTCCATGTTGGACTAGGAGAGAGAGGGGGAAGAGGTGGAGGGGAGGAAGGAAAGGGGAGGCGCCGCCCCCCTCTCCTTGTCCTATTCGGATTGGGGGGGAGGGGCGTGCGGCCCTGCCCTGGCCTCCTCTCCTCTCCTCCACCTAGGCCCACTAAGGCCCATTAAGTTACCGGGGGGTCCGGTAACCTCCCAGTACTCCGGAAAAATCCCGATTTCACCCGGAACACTTCCGATGTCCAAACATAGGCTTCCAATATATCAATCTTTATGTCTCGACCATTTCAAGACTCCTCTTCATGTCTGTGATCACATCCGGGACTCCGAACAACCTTCGGTACATCAAAACATATAAACTCATAATATAACTGTCATTGTAACGTTAAGCGTGCGGACCCTACGGGTTCGAGAACTATGTAGTCATGACCGAGACACCTCTCCGGTCAATAACCAATAGCGAAACCTGGATGCTCTTATTGGTTCCCACATATTCTACGAAGATCTTTATCGGTTAGACCGCATAACAACATACGTTGTTCCCTTTGTCATCGGTATGTTACTTGCCCGAGATTCGATCGTCGGTATCTCGATACCTAGTTCAATCTTCTTACCGGCAAGTCTCTTTACTCGTTCCGTAATACATCATCCCACAACTAACTCATTAGTCACAATGCTTGCAAGGCTTATAGTGATGTGTATTACTGAGTGGGCCCAGAGATACCTCTCCGACAATCGGAGTGACAAATCCTAATCTCGAAATACGCCAGCCCAACAAGTACCTTTGGAGACACCTGTAGAGCACCTTTATAATCACCCAGTTACGTTGTGATGTTTGGTAGCACACAAAGTGTTCCTCCGGTAAACGGGAGTTGCATAATCTCATAGTCATAGGAACATGTATAAGTCATGAAGAAAGCAATAGCAACATACTAAATGATCGAGTGCTAAGCTAACGGAATGGGTCAAGTCAATCACATAATTCTCCTAATGATGTGATCCCGTTAATCAAATGACAACTCATGTCTATGGCTAGGAAAAACAACCATCTTTGATCAACGAGCTAGTCAAGTAGAGGCATACTAGTGACACTGTGTTTGTCTATGTATTCACACATGTATTATGTTTGCGGTTAATACAATTCTAGCATGAATAATAAACATTTATCATGATATAAGGAAATAAATAATAACTTTATTATTGCCTCTAGGGCATATTTCCTTCAGTCTCCCACTTGCACTAGAGTCAATAATCTAGATTACACAGTAATGATTCTTACACCCATGGAGTCCTGGTGCTGATCATGTTTTGCTCGTGGAAGAGGCTTAGTCAATGGGTCTGCAACATCCAGATCCGTATGTATCTTGCAAATTTCTATGTCTCCCACCTGGACTAAATCCCGGATGGAATTGAAGCGTCTTTTGATGTGCTTGGTTCTCTTGTGAAATCTGGATTCCTTTGCTAAGGCAATTGCACTAGTATTGTCACAAAAGATTTTCATTGGTCCCGATGCACTAGGTATGACACCTAGATCGGATATGAACTCCTTCATCCAGACTCCTTCATTTGCTGCTTCCGAAGCAGCTATGTACTCCGCTTCACACGTAGATCCCGCCACGACACTTTGCTTAGAACTGCACCAACTGACAGCTCCACCGTTCAATGTAAACACGTATCCGGTTTGCGATTTAGAATCGTCCGGATCAGTGTCAAAGCTTGCATCAACGTAACCATTTACGATGAGGTCTTTGTCACCTCCATAAACGAGAAACATATCCTTAGTCCTTTTCAGGTATTTCAGGATGTTCGTGACCGCTGTCCAGTGATCCACTCCTGGATTACTTTGGTACCTCCCTGCTAAACTTATAGCAAGGCACACATCAGGTCTGGTACACAGCATTGCATACATGATAGAGCCTATGGCTGAAGCATAGGGAACATCTTTCATCTTCTCTCTATCTTCTGCAGTGGTCGGGCATTGAGTCTTACTCAATCTCACACCTTGTAATACAGGCAAGAACCCTTTCTTTGCTTGATCCATTTTGAACTTCTTCAAAACTTTGTCAAGGTATGTGCTTTGTGAAAGTCCAATTAAGCGTCTTGATCTATCTCTATAGATCTTGATGCCCAATATATATGCAGCTTCACCGAGGTCTTTCATTGAAAAACTCTTATTCAAGTATCCCTTTATGCTATCCAGAAATTCTATATCATTTCCAATTAGCAATATGTCATCCACATATAATATCAGAAATGCTACTGAGCTCCCACTCACTTTCTTGTAAATACAGGCTTCTCCAAAAGTCTGTATAAAACCAAATGCTTTGATCACACTATCAAAGCGTTTATTCCAACTCCGAGAGGCCTGCACCAGTCCATAAATGGATTGCTAGAGCTTTCACACTTTGTTAGCTCCCTTTGGATCGACAAAACCTTCCGGTTGCATCATATACAACTCTTCTTCTAGAAATCCATTCAGGAATGAAGTTTTGACATCCATTTGCCAAATTTCATAATCATAAAATGCGGCAATTGCTAACATGATTCGGACAGACTTAAGCATCGCTATGGGTGAGAAGGTCTCATAGTAGTCAATCCCTTGAACTTGTCGAAAACCTTTCGCAACAAGTCAAGCTTTATAGACAGTAACATTACCGTCAGCGTCAGTCTTCTTCTTGAAGATCCGTTTATTTTCAATGGCTTGCCGATCATCGGGCAAGTCAACCAAAGTCCATACTTTGTTCTCATACATGGGTCCCATCTCGGATTTCATGGCCTCAAGCCATTTTGCGGAATCTGGGCTCACCATCGCTTCTTCATAGTTCGTAGGTTCATCATGGTCTAGCAACAGAACCTCCAGAACAGGATTACCATACCACTCTGGTGCGGATCTTAATCTGGTTGACCTACGAGGTTCAGTAATAACTTGATCTGAAGTTTCATGATCATTATCATTAACTTCCTCACTAATTGGTGTAGGTGTCGCAGAAACTGGTTTCTGTGATGATCTACTTTCCAATAAGGGAGCAGGTACAGTTACCTCATAAAGTTCTACTTTCCTCCCACTCACTTCTTTCGAGAGAAACTCCTTCTCTAGAAAGGATCCATTCTTAGCAACGAATGTCTTGCCTTCGGATCTGTGATAGAAGGTGTACCCAACAGTCTCCTTTGGGTATCCTATGAAGACACATTTCTCCGATTTAGGTTCGAGCTTATCAGGTTGAAGTTTCTTCACATAAGCATCGCAACCCCAAACTTTAAGATACGACAACTTTGGTTTCTTGCCAAACCATAGTTCATAAGGTGTCGTTTCAACGGATTTTGATGGTGCCCTATTTAGAGTGAATGCAGCCGTCTCTATATCATAACCCCAAAACGATAGCGGTAAATCAGTAAAAGACATCATAGATCGCACCATATCTAGTAAAGTACGATTACGGCGTTCGGACACACCATTACGTTGTGGTGTTCCGGGTGCCGTGAGTTGCGAAACTATTCCGCATTGTTTCAAATGTAGGCCAAACTCGTAACTCAAATATTCTCCTTCACAATCTGATCATAGAAACTTTATTTTCTTGTTGCGATGATTTTCAACTTCTCTCTGAAATTCTTTGAACTTTTCAAATGTTTCAGACTTATGTTTCATTAAGTAGATATACCCATATCTGCTCAAATCATCTGTGAAGGTGAGAAAATAACGATATCCGCCACGAGACTCAATATTCATCGGACCACATACATCTGTATGTATGATTTCCAACAAATTAGTTGCTCTCTCCATAGTACCGGAGAATGGTGTTTTAGTCATCTTGCCCATGAGACACGGTTCGCAAGTACCAAGTGATTCCAAAAGTCCATCATTATGGAGTTTCTTCATGCGCTTTACACCGATATGACCTAAACGGCAGTGCCACAAATAAGTTGCACTATCATTATCAACTCTGCATCTTTTGGCTTCAACATTATGAATATGTGTGTCACTACTACCGAGATTCATTAAAAATAGACCACTCTTCAAGGGTGCATGACCATAAAAGATATTACTCATATAAATAGAACAACCATTATTCTCTGATTTAAATGAATAACCATCTCGTATCAAACAAGATCCAGATATGATGTTCATGCTCAACGCTGGCACCAAATAACAATTATTTAGGTCTAATACTAATCCCGAAGGTAGATCTAGAGGTAGCGTGCCGACGGCGATCACATCGACTTTGGAACCATTTCCCACGCGCATCGTCACCTCATCCTTAACCAATCTTCGCTTAATCCGTAGCCCCTGTTTTGAGTTGCAAATATTAGCAACAGAACCAGTATCAAATACCTAGGTGCTACTGCGAGCATTAGTAAGGTACACATAAATAACATGTATATCACATATACCTTTGTTCACCTTGCCATCCTTCTTATCCGCCAAATACTTGGGGCAGTTCCGCTTCCAGTGACCAGTCTGCTTGCAGTAGAAGCACTCAGTCTCAGGCTTAGGTCCAGACTTGGGTTTCTTCTCCTGAACAGCAACTTGCTTGCTGTTCTTCTTGAAGTTCCCCTTCTTCTTCCCTTTGCCCTTTTTCTTGAAACTAGTGGTCTTATTGACCATCAACACTTCATGCTCCTTTTTGATTTCTACCTCCGTTGCCTTTAGCATTGCGAAGAGCTCGGGAATTGTCTTATTCATCCCTTGCATGTTATAGTTCATCATGAAGCTCTTGTAGCTTGGTGGCAGTGATTGAAGAATTCTGTCAATGACGCTATCATCCGGAAGATTAACTCCCAGTTGAATCAAGTGATTATTATACCCAGACATTTTGAGTATATGCTCACTGACAGAACTATTCTCTTCCATCTTGCAGCTGTAGAACTTATTGGAGACTTCATATCTCTCAATCCGGGCATTTGCTTGAAATATTAACTTCAACTCCTGGAACATCTCATATGCTCCATGACGTTCAAAACGTCGTTGAAGACCCGGTTCTAAGCCGTAAAGCATGGCACACTGAACTATCGAGTAGTCATCAGATTTGCTCTGCCAGACGTTCATAACTTCTAGTGTTGCTCTTGCAGCAGGCCTGGCACCTAGCGGTGCTTCCAGGACGTAATTCTTCTGTGCAACAATGAGGATAATCCTCAAGTTACGGACATAGTCCGTGTAATTGCTACCATCATCTTTCAACTTTGCTTTCTCAAGGAACGCATTAAAATTCAACGGAACAACAGCACGGGCAATCTATCTACAATTAACATAGACAAGCAAGATACTATCAGGTACTAAGTTCATGATAAATTTAAGTTCTATTAATCATATTACTTAAGAACTCCCACTTAGATAGACATCCCTCTAATCATCTAAGTGATTACGTGATCCAAATCAACTAAACCATAACCGATCATCACGTGAAATGGAGTAGTTTTCAATGGTGAACATCACTATGTTGATCATATCTACTATATGATTCACGCTCGACCTTTCGGTCTCAGTGTTCCGAGGCCATATCTGCATATGCTAGGCTCGTCAAGTTTAACTTGAGTATTGTGACACCCAAAAAAATTTATTTGGTTTTTTCAAACTTTTATTTAAAATTGAGGAGCCGTCCAACGCCTGAAGGGCACTGTTCCTGTCAATGTTCAGAAATTCAGTGAAACAGTTTCAGAAGCAGCTGTCGTTTTCTTCAGAACCTTTCGTCGATCTCGCCAGTAGCCACGGTGGCGCCTTGATCCATGTTCCCTCCTTCTTATCCCTGCGCCGCACGATCGCCTGGAGGTTTGCGGGCGTCGGCGACGAGCAGGAGGAGGTGCGCCACCCCATGAGCGACGGCAGCAGCAGCCTTTGCGGCTGCCAGAGGGAAGCGCAGCGTTGGACGGCGCCGTCCAGCGCCGCCCAAGACACCAGAGGCCACCGCGTGGCCATCCACTCACCCGTTCACGCCGCGGTCCTTCGTCGTGAACTGGTAGGCGCGGAGAGCGCTCCCTGCCGCCGCCGTGCCCGTACGGCCGCCCCGTCGAGGATCGGCACATTACGCCAAGCCCGACCGAGGTTTAGCGGGGGAACGGCACCAGTGATCCTCCCTGATGGTGCCTAGCCTCCTAAATCCCCTGCCCAACCTCTGCCTCGCCGTAATCGCTTGCCGGAGCTATCCCGTTGACGGTCACCCCCTCGGATCGCCTATAAAAGGAGGCCCCGAGCTCGAACTCGAACCCACACCACCTCTGCACACCACCAATACCACGCCAAGCCACTGGAAGAACCCCGAGGGAGCCTTCTTCCCCGACTCCGGCCGCCTCGACCCGCCACGGGACCCAGCTCGATTCACCCCCGTGCGTGCACCCCTACCCCTCAGTTCTTGCCAGTAGCTTCCTAGTTCATCCACTCTTCTGACCCGCGCGTCAATTTGGAGTTTGCAGCACCCACCGGAGTACTCCACCATCGCCCGAACCACCGTCCGCCGGAGAAAGTGTCGCCGTCGACGTGGTGCTCCGCGACGGCCAAGTCCACCACCCACCGACGCGGAAGAACACCCTGAACCTCTTGGTACCCTCCGATCTCTCTGCCTCGCCGTGGTTCAACGCCGGCGACCACCGCAGCCTTCGGGCGCCGGCGAACTCCGTTGGGAGATTTAAACCTGACGGGTGGGACCCCCTGTCAGCCTCTCTCTTTTCCCCCTTCGAACCGTTTTCTAGTAGCGCCTTCGGGCAAAATGCGTTTTCTCTTTGGGCTGGCGCATTTCCTACCGAACCGTTTTCTGGTTTTTCAAACAAGTCCCTAGCTCTTTTCTGTTTCATCACAGATCAGTCCCTGGACTAAAACCCTTATATCTTTTTAATAAAAGATGATTTTTGATTGATTCTTTTTCTGTCAGTCTTGTCTTTCTGTCTAGTTTTTTATAGTATTTATTTGGAAAAAATTTGGAACAATTTTTATGCACGCGACGATTTTCACGTTAGTGTACGGTTTCGTTATACCGTAGGTTCCGGAGGAGGTGACGGAGCCGCGAACTTCGCCGAGCTAGACTCTGACTTCTCCGAACCAGGCAAGCATGTTCGAACCTTTGATATGATAGGTGTTTTGCATGTTTGCTTGAATGGTTTGTACATGGCATGTGATCATCGGTGAGTATTATGTTGCAATGTAAGGCAACCAACCGTGTGTTCCAAAGTTACTGTGATCTCTGATGAGAGATGGCCTGATCATGTGGTGACATGAAAGGCAGTAAGGTGGTATTGTTGTAGCATGCCAGTCTTACGTCATCCGATAAACTCTGACGTTAACGTGGACTGAGTCACGTTACCGTTCTTCCCCTTTCGTGCTGCCACAGGTTTTCTGCAAAGAATACGGTTTAGTAAGTTGTTAACCTCTTTCCTTGTACACACCAAATAGAGAGGCCGGGATGAGGGTTCCATGGCCCTGGATTAAAGCCAGTCATCCGGTCAGGGGGCATGGGTGTTTCCGGTGGGGACCGAGAGGGGGGCACCCCTTAGAGCGCATGGTATAAATTTGATCCCATGCTACGCGAGGTTGTAGCCTCCCCGTCTCAAAGTTTTCCTTGAACGTTGCCGAGGGTGATTCCTGGAATCGGAATGTTGAAAGGGTGTTTACTGGTTAGATGTGTTTCTCCTAAAACACCGTAAACGGAACTAGCACCTTGTGACTACTGAAATCCGTTGGCTGTGGTTATATAGTACAAACTCTGCAGAGTCAAATCCTTCTGAGTCATCGTGTCCATGGTCCAGGACCGTGGCCAGTATATCCATATCTATGTCAGCCCTCGTGGTATATCCCCGGTGAACAAGCTTGAGTGGTAAACCCGGTTGAATTGTTATTCCTGTGGATGGACTAACCTTTTATTTATCTCGTATCTGAATATTTCCCTGCAATGATTTAAATTCATGAGCTACTGAAATATTAAGTTATGAAATATAAGCCCTTTATGTGATGTCGCTCAGACGTCCGACTGTGGCACTCTTGTCATTTACTTTCAATATAAGCCCTTTATGTGATGTCGCTCAGACGTCCGACTGTGGCGCATTCGTTATTTACTTTTGATATAAGCCCTTTATGTGATGTCGCTCAGACGTCCGACTGTGGCACGCACTGTTATTTATTTTCCATTATAAGCCCTTTATGAGGTGTCGCCTTGACGCCCGATTGCGGCACTGTTATTTCTTCTGTATCCTTTCGAGGAGTCATTCAGACACTCAATTGGCCTTCAGTATTACATTTGGATTTCGGGAGGACTACCGCCCGACTTCCCTTTTACTTCCCATGCATTGCTATCTCATTCTCTGAGTGCGCTTTATTAATCTGTTCATATGCATCATGTTTACATTTGTTATATCTTATGTCCGAACTGTCTTGCGAGTACTTTCATAGTACTCACCTGGCTTGTTGATTTGGCCAGATGTTGACGAAGGCGATCTCATGGATGAAGAGTTTGATAGTGAGTCCGACGCCTAGAGGAGTCCCAGTCAGTCCTGTGCGATCCTGGATATTGGTCACTTGTATCATATACGCTTCCGACACCCACAATAAGTATCCTCGAGCCTCACTCCGACGCTCGAAGAGCTGTTAGATTCAGGAGTCATGTCACCCACTTCACTGTGACATATCCACCACCACTTTTATTGTGAGTCAGTAGTTATGCCACCCTATCCGCCTTTATGTGTATTACCGGCGTGCTTGTGATAAATTGTTGGGCAGTCTCTGCTCAACCTTGTATTATATTTAGTACTCCTGGTTTTTCTTCTGTGATCAAGAAATTGTCTACCAGTGAGGAGGATTCTTCTCTACTGGTCCGTAAAAGGGATCGGTTTCTCAATAAACATTTTTATTGAAAAACCGGTCGTGACAAGCTTGGTATCAGAGCCAGGCTGATTGTAGGAAGCCACTAGGTGCGATCGCTAATCGGTTATTAGCGTTTTTAGTGCTTTTTCAGCATTTTGCAAATGTAGCTATTTTCTGTTGGTCATCATAAATTTATGATTTGACTACTTAGAATTTTTGCCTACTTTTGTAGATGGCTGGCAGCGACTGCGAGACTCGGGTGTTCACGAATGTGCCCGAGGGGTTTGTCAAACTCCTCGTCTCCATCACCAAGCTCGCGATCGGGCCAGCGACTCGTCCAGAGTTCACGCTTTACCAGCACAAGCTCAGCGACGACGTGTCTATGCACCAGGCCGTGGTGCAATTCAAGGGAGGACGTTCTGTGTCTCGCCACTTCCGTTTTCTGGGAAGGGCCATGCCTACGGAGAGGCATGCCATGCAGATGGCCGCCCGTGAGGCGATAGCTCGCCTTCGGGATATTCTTCCTTCGATGAGGACTCATCGCTACCGCTACCTCCCATGCCATGTGCCATATACTTGTCACTATGCATTCGCCTGCCATAGGGGAGAGCGAGATGAAGCTATCGAGATGCTTGTTGAGTATCTCAAAGCTCTGGAGGAAGCTTTCGACAACCTCGTGGACGATCTTGTGGCTGCCCGCATGGACTTAGTTCGGGGCTGTTCGGCCAACAGGAGGGAGCTTCTCCACATGGCACCGCCACTGACGTTCGTCTCGTCCTCAGCGTCCTATTCACCTGCCATTTTGGCCACCGCTCGCCGTCTGCCTACCACTGAGGAGTTCGACCGGGTCATCGCTCCTACTCCAGTCAGAGCCGAACCGCCTGCCGCACCCACACTACCGCCTGTCGCACCCGCGCCATCACCTCAGCGCAGTGCTACGCGCCTGGAGCCTATTAGGGAGGAGGTGGAGGTTGAGTCTCCTGCACCGCTGGGTCTTACCCTCGGCAAGGGGAAGGACATCTTCACCATCTCCGACTGAGTGCGCCTAGTCGCCGCGTGATGTGTCTGCATGTATGATATGTTTTATATGTACATAAGTTTGTAGTACCTGTGTGCGCATCATGTAGGATCCCGGAGTAGTGTGCTAGCCTTAATAACATGTCAGGAGTGTGTACGCACATCCTGAGTGATGTATCGTGTGCTTGCGTATCGCGTGTAAGATATGTGCTAAGCAGTCCTTCTCCGTGCGAAATCATTTATGTTCTTGAAAAATCTTGAGGTGTTTTAAAGTTTTCGTATTTGCAAAATTTTCCTTGTGCCACACAGTTCTTCTCATGAGTTTTGCAAAATAATACCCCAGAGTGGAAAATGTCTCGTCCGTGGACTCGTTCCATGCCAAATCCACCAGAAGAAGTTTATGGAACACAGACAAGCAACAACTTCACTCAGGGACAGTCTAGTCAACAGGACAGCGAGGCAGCCTTATCTCAAGTATGCCATCTTTTCGAACAAAGCCAACAGCAACACCAAGAAATGATGAATCACCATCAATATGGGAAATCACCGTGAGCCATACCAACTGCACTCCAAGTTGTCTGAACTGTAGAAGACACGCCCTCCAACGTTTGCTCACACTGATAGGCCACTTGAAGCCGATGATTGGCTTCGTGACATCGAAAGAAAGTTGATTATTGCTCAATGTTCTGACCATGAGAAGGTGCTTTATGCACCTCACTACCTCACTGGAGCAGCTGCAGCATGGTGGGAGAACTTCCTACACATGCATCCTAGTGAACATAACATCACCTGGGAAGAGTTTAAGGAAGGCTTTCGTGGGGCACACATCCCCAGGAGCTTCATAAAAATCAAGAAAAGAGAATTTGATGACCTCAAGCAGAGAGGCATGTCAGTGATGGAATACAACAGTCAGTTTACCCAGCTATCTCGTTATGCCTACGATGAGCATATGACTGAGAACAAAAGGATGGAAAAATTCTTGGACGGCCTGGCGCCAGCACTAAAATGCCAACTGGTCGTGCACACTTTCCCAGATTTCAAAACTCTGGTTGGCAAGGCCATTACTTTGGAGAATGAGCGCCGCAGTCTGGAGGATATTCGTAAGCGAAAGAGGGACAAGACGACTCTTGCTCGCAACAACCGAAGCAAGACTGATGTTCAGAGGAATGAAGCGAGGAAATCCACGACTACTGCTCTAAGGCCAACCAGGCAGTTTCATTCGAGGGACAAGGACTTTACATACCATCCAGGGGTCACTTGCTATGCTTGTGGAGAAGAAGGGCACTATGCCAAATAGTGCCCAAAACCAAGGAACTCGGCCCCCAAGCCGAACATTGGTGTGAACAATCCAGCCCCCAGGCGTAACAATTTCAATCCCAACAACAATCACAGGAAGGGTCACCTGAACCATGTGACCAAGGAAGAAGCGCAGAATGCCCCAGACATCGTGCTCGGTACATTCCCTGTCAACACAGTACCTGCCACGGTTTTGTTTGATTCTGGAGCTTCTCACTCGTTCATTTCGAAGAGTTTTGTTTTGCAACATGGTTTTCCGATACTTCCTTTGGAAAAATCTATGATCATCAAGTCCCCCAGAAATAAGCAGATCACTCAGACTTACTGCCAAGGAGTGATTATTGAATTCGAAGGACTAAAGTTTTAGGCTAATCTCATCGTGTTGGAAAATAAAGGACTGGATGTCATCCTAGGGATGGACTGGTTGACCACCAACAAAGGATTTATTGACTGTTTCAATCGGACTGTGATTCTCACTCATCATCAAGGCAAGACAATAAAAGTTACAGCTCAAGAGCGACCACGGTCACGGCAACCAAAGCTGAACAAAGTGGACATTTCAGAATTGAGAAAAGTTCCAGTGGTGTGCGAATTTCCCGACGTATTTCCTGAAGAACTACCAGGCATGCCACCAGACCGAGAGATAGAGTTCAGCATCGAACTAGCACCTGGCACCACCCCCATTTATAAGAAGCCTTATAGAATGGCACCATCCGAGTTGGTAGAATTGAAGAAGCAAATAAAGGAATTACTGGACAAAGGATTTATTCGAGCCAGCTCCTCACCTTGGGGTTCGCCAGTATTATTCGCCAAGAAAAAGGATGGGACACTGAGATTGTGTATAGACTATCGAGCTCTCAATATGGTCACCATCAAAAACAAATATCCGATGCCACGGATAAATGATTTGTTTGACCAGCTCGCACAAGCCAAGGTGTTCTCAAAAATTGATTTAAGATCGGGATATCACCAATTAAAAGTACGGACGGAAGATATCCCTAAGACAGCATTCACCTCCAGATACGGATTATATGAGTTCACAGTAATGCCGTTTGGACTGACGAACGCCCCCGCATATTTCGTCCACCTCATGAACAAGGTGTTTATGAAATTCATGGACAAATTTGTTGTGGTGTTCATTGATGATATTCTGGTATACTCAAGGACACCAGAAGAGCATGCTGAACACCTCAGAATTGTTTTGGGAGAATTAAGGAAACATCAATTATACGCCAAATTTAGCAAGTGTGAATTTGGGCTAAGACAAGTTGGTTTTCTAGGCCATATATTGACCCAAGAAGGCGTGGCCGTAGACCCAGAAAAAGTCAAAGCCATACTTGACTGGAAACCACCAGCCAACGTAACTGATGTACGGAGTTTCCTAGGAATGGCTGGATATTACCGAAGATTTATTGAAGGATTCTCCACTGTGGCAAAACCAATGACACAGTTGCTCAAGAAAGACAAGAAATTTCTATGGACTGAAGCGTGCGAGCAAAGTTTCCAAGAACTCAAGAAGAAACTAACAACAGCACCGGTTTTGACCGTGCCAGACATACACAAGAGTTTTGAGGTGTATTGTGACGCATCCCGGAAGGGCCTCGGGTGCGTACTGATGTAGGACGACAAAGTTGTCGCGTATGCTTCCAGGCAACTACGGAAGCATGAGGAAAATTATCCAACTCATGACTTACAGCTAGCAGCAGTCATCCATGCACTCAAAGAGTGGAGGCACTTTCTATTGGGAAATCGTTGTGAAATATATACGGACCATAAGAGCCTTAAATATATTTTCACACAGCCAGAGCTAAATTTACGACAACGACGCTGGTTGGAATTGGTCAAGGACTATGATGTCGGCATTCACTACCATCCAGGGAAAGCAAATGTAGTGGCAGATGCTCTTAGTCGGAACCCCAGCCCGGGCAATGACACTCCACAAAACTTGAGGCCTGAGTTTCAGCAGGAGTTCACTAGACTCAACATGGTGTTAGTCTCTGAGGGCAACGTATCAAATCTGGAGATACAACCCACCCTAATGGAACAAATTAAGAAAGCTCAGCATGGACATCCCAGCATCGAAGGTATAAAGAGGAAAATAAGCCTTGGCAAGGCTTCAGAGTTCGTCACAGACAATGAGGGAATATTATGGTACGGGGACAGACTTTGCGTACCAAACATTGAGGAACTCAAGCAACAAATCCTAACCGAAAGCCACACCGCCCCATATTCGATCCACCCCGGAGGAACCAAAATGTACAAAGACATTCAGGAAAGATTTTGGTGGCACGGTATGAAAAGGGATATAGCCGCATTCATTGCTTCTTGCGATTCTTGTCAGCGCATAAAAGCCGAGCATCAAAAGCCAGCAGGGCTACTACAGCCAAACAGGATACCTGAGTGGAAATGGGATGAAATTGGAATGGACTTCATCGTCGGACTACCTCGATCACAACGCGGAAATGATGCCATATGGGTCATCACAGATAGGCTAACCAAGGTAGCACATTTCATTCCCGTGAAGACGACCTACTCCACTCAAAGGCTAGCCAAGCTTTATCTCTCCCGTATAGTTTGTTTGCATGGAGTCCCAAAGACTATAATATCCGACCGAGGCACTCAATTTGTCTCTAAATTTTGGGATCACTTACAACAAGCTCTAGGCACGCAACTAGCATTCAGTACAGCGTACCACCCTCAGACGGATGGACAAACGGAACGCGTGAACCAAATCCTAGAGGACATGCTGAGAGCCTGTGTGCTCACCTATGGATCCAGTTGGGAAGAAAGTTTGCCATATGCCGAGTTTGCTTACAACAACAGTTACCAGGCCAGCCTACAAATGGCACCTTTTGAAGCATTGTACGGGCGGAGATGTCGTACCCCACTGAATTGGTCAGAAATAGGTGACAGTCGTATCTTCGGCCCAGACATGCTCAAGGAAGCCGAGGAGAAAGTTAAACAGATCAGGGACAGACTCAAGACAGCTCAAAGCCGACAGAAGAGCTATTACGATCAAAAACATCGTGAGGTCAGCTTTGAACCCGGTGATTACGTATACCTACGAGTGTCTCCTATGCGAGGCCTGCAACGGTTCAAAATTAAAGGGAAGCTAGCCCCGAGATTTATTGGACCTTTCTGTATAGTTGCACGAAAAGGCACAGTAGCCTACCAGCTAGACCTACCCAAAGAGCTATCAGACGTCCACGACGTATTCCACGTCTCACAGTTGAGAAAATGTTTGAGCAACCCGGAGAAGCATGTATCTCATGAAAACATTGATGTGCAACCAGACCTCACCGACAGAGAGCGACCAGTAAAGATATTGGAAGAGTCTGAAAGGAGGACCCGTCAGAAAACAACAAAAAATTTCAAGGTTCAGTGGAGCAATCACACCGAAGATGAAGCTACATGGGAAAGAGAAGATTTTCTTCAGGCAGAGTACCCACATCTATTTGAGGATCAGCTGAAATCTCGGGGACAAGATTTTTCCTAAGGGGGTAGGTGTTGTGACACCCAAAAAAATTTATTTGGTTTTTTCAAACTTTTATTTAAAATTGAGGGATGTTATTTAATATTTTCTTCTAAAGAACTCTCCCTCTCAAAAACTTTCTTTTATGACAAGTGTTTTGTTTGGATTCACCCAAGACTTGATTTTTGGTCTTGGAGGTTTTTCCATCTTATGTGGACTCAAAACCAAATGCTTTTCATTTGGGAAATTTCTTTTGAAAAATCTTTTAAATAATCCTATGGCCTTTGGAGTGATCTTTTTCCCTTTTCAAAATCTCCTCTTGCCATGACCTAAGTGGAAACCACCTCCCAAAAGCCTTCTCCCATCTTTGTGTCAAGATACACTTCAAATCCAGCAAGTTGAACCTTCCCATGAATTTTTCTTCCATTTAATTCTTACCAAAAATGTTTCTGCCTTCTATTTTAACTCTTGGAGATTTACAAAGGAGCCACCCTTTCTACTTTGAGTTTTGCCTCCAAACCAATTTCCCTAGCTAGTCCTTAGAGCCCTCAACCAAGATCCATGAAGATCCACTGGTCTCCAGTTCAAATTTTTCAAATTGAACTTGCTGCAAGTTTGGACCATATTTGCCAAATTTGATGAAATTCAATTGTTTTCTCCTCCTAAAAATCTGAGTAAATTCAGGCAGCCTCTGGATGCATTGAGAGGTCACCTCACCAAGTCCCAGCTCCAGTAATTTTTTTCTTCATGCCAAATCATTTTGTCGAAGACCTGAAGGGCACTGTTCCTGTCAATGTTTAGAAATCCAGTGAAACAGTTTCAGAAGCTGCTGACGAGCAGGAGGAGGTGCGCCACCCCATGAGCGACGGCAGCAGCGGCCTTTGCGGCTGCCAGAGAGAAGCGCAGCATTGGACGGCGCCGTCCGGCGCCGCCCAAGCCACCAGAGGCCACCGCGTGGCCATCCACTCACCCGTGCACGCCGCGGTCCTTCGTCGTGAACTGGTACGCGCAGAGCGCGCTCCCTGCCGCTGCCGTGCCTGTACGGCCGCCCCGTCGAGGATCGGCGCATTACGCCAAGCCCGACCGAGGTTTAGCGGGGGAACGGCACCAGTGATCCTCCCTGATGGTGCCTAGCCTCCTAAATCCCCTGCCCAACCTCTGCCTCGCCGTAATCGCTTGCCGGAGCTATCCCGTTCACGGCCACCCCCTCGGATCGCCTATAAAAGGAGGCCCCAAGCTAGAACTCGAACCCACACCACCTCTGCACACCACCAATACCACGCCAAGCCACTGGAAGAGCCCCGAGGGAGCCTTCTTCCCCGACTCCGGCCGCCTCGACCCGCCACGGGACCGAGCTTGATTCACCCCCGTGCGTGCACCCCTACCCCTCAGCTCTTGCCAGTAGCTTCCTAGTTCATCCACTCTTCTGACCCGCGCGTCAATTTGGAGTTTGCAGCACCCACCGGAGTACTCCACCATCGCCCGAACCACCGTCCGCCGGAGAAAGTGTCGCCGTCGACGTGGTGCTCCCCGACGGCCAAGTCCACCACCCACCGACGCGGAAGAACACCCTGAACCTCTTGGTACCCTCCGATCTCTCTGCCTCGCCGTGGTTCAACGCCGGCGACCACCGCAGCCTTCGGGCACCGGCGAACTCCGTTGGGAGATTTAAACCTGACGGGTGGGACCCCCGTCAGCCTCTCTCTTTTCCCCCTTCGAACCGTTTTCTGGTAGCGCCTTCGGGCAAAATGCGTTTTCTCTTTGGGCTGGCGCATTTCCTACCGAACCGTTTTCTGGTTTTTCAAACAAGTCCCTGGTTCTTTTCTGTTTCATCACAGATCAGTCCCTGGACTAAAACCCTTATATCTTTTTAATAAAAGATGATTTTTGATTGATTCTTTTTCTTTCAGTCTTGTATTTTTGTCTAGTTTTTTATAGTATTTATTTGGAAAATGTTTGGAACAATTTTTATGCATGCGACGATTTTCACGTTAGTGTACGGTTTCGTTATACCGTAGGTTCCGGAGGAGGTGACGGAGCTGCGAACCTTTGATAGGTGTTTTTCATGTTTGCTTGAATGGTTTGTACATGGCATGTGAGCATCGGTGAGTGTTACGTTGCAATGTAAGGCAACCAACCGTGTGTTCCGAAGTTACTCTGATCTCTGATGAGAGATGGCCTGATCATGTGGTGACATGAAAGGTAGTAAGGTGGTATTGTTGTAGCATGCCAGTCTTACGTCATCCGATAAACTCCGACGTTAACGTGGACTGAGTCACGTTACCGTTCTTCCCCTTTCGTGCTGCCACATGTTTTCTACAAAGAATACGGTTTAGTAAGTTGTTAACCTCTTTCCTTGTACACACCAAATAGAGGGGCCGGGATGAGGGTTCCATGGCCCTGGATTAAAGCCAGTCATCCGGTCAGGGGCCATGGGTGTTTCCGGTTGGGACCGAGAGGGGGGCACCCCTTAGAGCGCGCGGTATAAATTTGATCCCATGCTACGCGAGGTTGTAACCTCCCCGTCTCAAAGTTTTCCTTAAACGTTGCCGAGGGTGATTCCTGTCATCGGAATGTTGAATGGGTGTGTAATGGTTAGATGTGTTTCTCCTAAAACACCGTAAATGGAACTAGTCCCTTGTGACTACGGAAATCCGTTGGCTGTGGTTAAATAGTACAAACTCTGCAGAGTCAAATCCTTCCGAGTCATCGTGTCCATGGTCAAGGACCATGGCCAGTATATCCATATCTATGTCAGCCCTCGTGGTATATCCCCGGTGAACAAGCTTGAGTGGTAAACCCGGTTGAATTGTTATTCCTGTGGATGGACTAACCTTTTATTTATCTCGTATCTGAATATTTCCCTGCAATGATTTAAATTCATGAGCTACTGAAATATTAAGTTATGAAATATAAGCCCTTTATGTGATGTCGCTCAGACGTCCGACTGTGGCACTCTTGTCATTTACTTTCAATATAAGCCCTTTATGTGATGTCGCTCAGACGTCCGACTGTGGCACGTTCGTTATTTACTTTTGATATAAGCCCTTTATGTGATGTCGCTCAGACGTCCGACTGTGGCACGCACTGTTATTTATTTTCCATTATAAGCCCTTTATGAGGTGTCGCCTTGACGCCCGACTGCGGCATTGTTATTTCTTCTGTATCCTTTCGAGGAGTCATTCAGACACTCGATTGGCCTTCAGTATTACATTTGGATTTCAGGAGGACTACCGCCCGACTTCCCTTTTACTTCCCATGCATTGCTATCTCATTCTCTGAGTGCGGTTTATTAATCTGTTCATATGCATCATGTTTACATTTGTTATATCTTATGTCCGAACTGTCTTGCGAGTACTTTCATAGTACTCACCTGGCTTGTTGATTTGGCCAGATGTTGACGAAGGCGATCTCATGGATGAAGAGTTTGATAGTGAGTCCGACGCCTAGAGGAGTCCCAGTCAGTCCCGTGCGATCCTGGATATTGGTCACTTGTATCATATATGCTTCCGCCACCCACAATAAGTATCCTCGAGCCTCACTCCGACGCTCGAAGAGCTGTTAGATTCAGGAGTCATGTCACCCACTTCACTGTGACATATCCACCACCGCTTTTATTGTGAGTCAGTAGTTATGCCACCCTACCCGCCTTTATGTGTATTACCGGCGTGCTTGTGATAAATTGTTGGGCAGTCTCTACTCAACCTTGTATTATATTTAGTACTCCTGGTTTTTCTTCTATGATCAAGAAATTGTCTACCAGTGAGGAGGATTCTTCTCTACTGGTCCATAAAAGGGATCAGTTTCTCAATAAACATTTTTATTGAAAAACCGGTCGTGACAAGTATTCCGCGTGTGAAACTGTTTTGCACCCGTTGTATTTGAACGTAGAGCCTATCACACCCGATCATCACGTGGTGTCTCAGCACGAAGAACTTTCGCAACGGTGCATTCTCAGGGAGAACAATTTTATCTTGAAATTTTAGTGAGAGATCATCTTATAATGCTACCGTCAATCAAAGCAAGATAAGATGCATAAAAGATAAACATCACATGCAATCAATATAAGTGATATGATATGGCCATCATCATCTTGTGCTTGTGATCTCCATCTCCGAAGCACCGTCATGATCTCCATCGTCACAGGGGCGACACCTTGATCTCCATCGTAGCATCGTTGTCGTCTCGCCAACTATTGCTTTTACGACTATCGCTACCGCTTAGTGATAAAGTAAAACAATTACATGGCGATTGCATTGCATACAATAAAGCGACAACCATATGGATCCTGCTAGTTGCCGATAACTCGGTTACAAAACATGATCATCTCATACAATAAAATATAGCATCATGTCTTGACCATATCACATCACAACATGCCCTCCAAAAACAAGTTAGACGTTCTCTACTTTGTTGTTGCAAGTTTTACGTGGCTGCTACGAGCTTAGCAAGAACTGTCTTACCTACGCATCAAAACCACAACGATAGTTTGTCAAGTTGGTGCTGTTTTAACCTTCGCAAGCACTGGGCGTAGCCACACTCGGTTCAACTAAAGTGAGAGAGACAGACACCCGCCAGTCACCTTTAAGCAACGAGTGCTCGCAACGGTGAAACCAGTCTCACGTAAGCGTACGCGTAATGTCGGTCCGGGCCGCTTCAGCTCACAATACCGCTGAACCAAAATATGACATGCTGGTAAGCAGTATGACTTATATCGCCCACAACTCACTTGTGTTCTACTCGTGCATATAACATCAACGCATAAAACCAGGCTCGGATGCCACTGTTGGGGAACATAGTAATTTCAAAAAAATTCCTACACACACGCAAGATCATGGTGATGCATAGCAACGAGAGGGGAGAGTGTTGTCCACGTACCCTCGTAGACTGAAAGCGGAAGCGTTAACACAACACAGTTGATGTAGTCGTACGTCTTCAAAATCCGACCGATCAAGTACCGAACGCACGGCACCTCCGAGTTCAGCACACGTTCAGCTCGATGACGTCCCTCGAACTCCGATCCAGCCGAGTGTTGAGGGAGAGTTTCGTCAGCACGACGGCGTGGTGACAATGATGATGTTCTACCGACGCAGGGCTTCGCCTAAGCACCGCTACGATATTATCGAGGTGTAATATGGTGGAGGGGGGCACCGCACACGGCTAAGATATCAATGATCAATTGTGTGTCTAGAGGTGCCCCCTACCCCCGTATATAAAGGAGCAAGGGGGGTTCGGCCGGCCAAGGGGAGAGGCGCGCCAGGAGGAGTCCTACTCCTGCCGGGAGTAGGACTCCCCCCTTTTCCATGTTGGACTAGGAGAGAGAGGGGGAAGAGGTGGAGGGGAGGAAGGAAAGGGGAGGCGCCACCCCCCTCTCCTTGTCCTATTCGGATTGGGGGGGGGAGGGCGTGCGGCCCTGCCCTAGCCTCCTCTCCTCTCTTCCACCTAGGCCCACTAAGGCCCATTAAGTTACCGGGGGGTTCCGGTAACCTCCCGGTACTCCGGAAAAATCCCGATTTCACCCGGAACACTTCTGATGTCCAAACATAGGCTTCCAATATATCAATCTTTATGTCTCGACCATTTCGAGACTCCTCGTCATGTCCGTGATCACATCCGGGACTCCGAACAACCTTCGGTACATCAAAACAAATAAACTCATAATATAACTGTCATCGTAACGTTAAGCGTGCGGACCCTACGGGTTCGAGAACTATGTAGACATGACCGAGACACCTCTCCGGTCAATAACCAATAGCGGAACCTGGATGCTCTTATTGGTTCCCACATATTCTACGAAGATCTTTATCGGTCAGACCGCATAACAACATACATTGTTCCCTTTGTCATCGGTATGTTACTTGCCCGAGATTCGATCGTCGGTATCTCGATACCTAGTTCAATCTTCTTACCGGCAAGTCTCTTTACTCATTCCGTAATACATCATCCCGCAACTAACTCATTAGTCACAATGCTTGCAAGGCTTATAGTGATGTGTATTACTGAGTGGGCCCAGAGATACCTCTCCGACAATCGGAGTGACAAATCATAATCTCGAAATACGCCAAGCCAACAAGTACCTTTGGAGACACCTGTAGAGCACCTTTATAATCACCCAGTTACGTTGTGATGTTTGGTAGCACACAAAGTGTTCCTCCGGTAAACGGGAGTTGCATAATCTCATAGTCATAGGAACATGTATAAGTCATGAAGAAAGCAATAACAACATACTAAATGATCGAGTGCTAAGCTAACGGAATGGGTCAAGTCAATCACATCATTCTCCTAATGATGTGATCCCGTTAATCAAATGACAACTCATGTCTATGGCTAGGAAACACAACCATCTTTGATCAACGAGCTAGTCAAGTAGAGGCATACTAGTGACACTCTGTTTGTCTATGTATTCACACATGTATTATGTTTCTGGTTAATACAATTCTAGCATGAATAATAAACATTTATCATGATATAAGGAAATAAATAATAACTTTATTATTGCCTCTAGGGCATATTTCCTTCATTTATATTTATTTTTTATTTCTGATGAATGCTAGCGTTTCAACTCTTACGACGAAGGAGTGCCAAACACGGCACATGCTGGATGTCCCACGCGTCAGCGAAAGGACTGGGACGTGAACAACGTGGTAGAGCGTCTCCACTTCTTCCACTTATGGGTCGGAGACCACACGTAGTAGTACTGGTGGTATGAATGATAGAAAGTGCGACCCGGAGAGAAACACACGTCTAGTTGGAAGGTCTCGGGGCATACACGTAAACAAATATTAAACCTAATATGTGCCTCCAATTAATATAGTAGTAGTAGAGTACTTAGGCACGTAATCCATAACATCACCGTGCATTGCACGTACAACATGTAGTGTTAGTAAGAGACATATGCCTATATGCCACGCATGTTTATACTATTTGTGCCTTTCTACTTCACTTACTGCGCTACATTACTCAGGTTCGTACGTCCACTCCTGGGTACATGTCCGTCTCATAGTTCCAGTCCCACGTGTTCTTCATAGATGGAACGATCCATAACTGTGGGCAACGAGAGTCATATCATCGCAGTTAGTGTGGCTCCCCACGATTGAGACTCATCCAAACTATGGCCATCCTCGACGCGGAGCAGTCGCGTGCTCCGGGAAGCGGCGCTCTCTCGGCCGTCATGCTGCTTCAAAGCCGGCACCGGTGAGAGGTCGCCTCCGCTCTGGCCGGGCATTAATGCAGCACTGATGATCCGGGGTGACCCTGACCGTTTCACGCGGGAAGCGAGCGCCGGCAAGGGAGGGGGTTGGGTCGGCCAGGGCGGTCAGACGCGGGCGTGATGGTGGTATTGTTTTTGAACCGTTTCAGGTGTAGTACTGGTAGTTTGCAAAACTACTCAATTATTGCACTCAGTTTCCTATGAAATTGTGGTAAAAACGTTACTCCACAGCCCGTTCCCTTATCCTTCCTCTTCCACCACCCGCGCACGTCCGTAGGAAGCGACTGATCAACACTTATATAGGAGTGCTAGCAGAATAAGATGCATGCATGACCACTAAAATTTCCAGATTAAAGCGCCACTCGGCGGGAGTATGGCGTATGCCGTTACCTTCGGCCGGGCCATGACTACCGGGCGACGGTGACTAGAGAAGAGGCGGCGGGAGGGGAATGAATGCAACTACTGTTTGGGTTCGCCGTCTGGCTTAAATAAATGCGCACTATCACGTGTACCTGCGGGTGCACAAATTGTAACATGCGTGTCTGCTTAAGTGGGCGTCAGGTAACTGGTGTGTGTGAGAGATTCTGAGAGACAGAGTGCGTGTGTGTGACTCTACTCTTCGGACATGTACTCAACCTTTTGCATCGGGATATAAGTATAATGGTATTACACTTTAGCTAGTGATTTACGTGGCCATGTTAACGTGGTTGTGTAAAAAAATGTCACTTCCTGCTCGTGATTTGTGTTATATAATTACAAGCAAGATGCTCCTGCATTGCACAGAACATCAATATGCATTTTTTTACAAAACACCTGTTGTGATTGACCCATGCAGGAGTAATCCCATGTGTAAAAACTAATGATATCTCGACAATTTTATCGGAAAACTGGTATCTCAAGAATTTCATCAAAAAATGAAAGATGAGAGATAACGTGAGGAGGAGTGGAGCGTGGTGGTGACTAGTGGTCGGACTGGGCGGAGGCACGGGGATGGACGGCACCGGTAGGCGGCAGCGGCCACCAAGCTAGATTGTTCCAGAGACTTCCTTTTTTTAATTGCTTAGCAATGAGGTTGTGGGAGATAAGGATGTGGAGAGAGGTGCGGGTATGTTTTGTAAAATTATCATAGTTTGCTTTCTATTCGTTAGATATAGATCGGGCGGTCTATATTACAAGATGGCAGGCACACCATCATCACCAACTCGGTTTTTTACAAGCGTAGAGATGATAAGTTTGCTAACTACTAAAGTAAATTGGAATTTGTCCATGTTATTCAAGTAAATGAAGGTGATTGTTTGTCATACGGGTAAGGTTGGACGTAGGGTGGTAGGAACAAATGCTCTGCCTAGAGCATGTGTTTGTGAGATGGAGTCTTTGTGTGTGTGTGTGTGACGTGGGGTCCTCGATGGTGGATGTAATTTAAGTGTGTGTGGCTTCATCATAGAGAGGTGATGTGTATTTTAGAGGCCACCAACGATGGGGTGCGAGAGAGAAAAGGCCCGTAGAGAGGGAAGAGAAGGCGTGTGCACGTGAGAGGAGTCGACATCGAGAGAACGTGTTTGTTCAAGAGACACCGAGGAAGACTACTATATATCGATAGTGCATGTAGGCAGGAATTAAATGAAGGGATGGTCTTATTGATTTTGGGGATATAGGGGAAGAGTGAGAGAGGGGGGTAGCTAGAAGGAGATTTTTAAGTGTGAGTGTGTCTTTTACCCATCCAGGCGGAAGTTATGTGCACACAAGAAGAGAACGATTCAATGTGGCGTTAGGTTTGAGGGTAATTAACTACGTATGGAGACATAGGAGACCTTGAACATGCATGTGCGAGAGGTATACATGTATACGTGGGATCTGTGTGTGCGCGCGCACGATCGAGATAAAAGAAAGAAGACATAAGTCATAAGATCAATGACATGGGAGAGATGGATCAGTATGACAATATGCTAGCATGTCAGAGTGCAGGCAAGAAGGCCCGATAGTTGAGCATGTGTTTTTGTCTTTAAGAGATAGTGGCGTGGGCTGGAGCATGCATCTATGGCGAGCAAAGGGAGCGAGACACAACGATTGTGCAAAAGAGATCAACCTATAAATGCATGTATGGAGAGACATATATAGTGTGGGTGATAGGAAGCAAGAGTGTGTGCAAGAAAGAAATGTTGATGGAGAAACTACAGATACATACAGAAATAGAGATGCTAGCTAGAGGGACATCGGCTAGTTTGAGTGTTGGAGATGAACGCCGGGTGGTTCAGAGGGTGAAGTTATGTGTGTGTGAGAGAAAGATAAAAAGAGGGCACTTGACTGCATGTAGAGAGAAACATATATTGTGTGTGTGATAGGAAGCAAGAGTGAGGGCGAGAAACAAGGTTGATGGAGAAACAGATAAATAGAAAGATAAAGATGCTAGCTAGTGTGCGTTAGAGATAGGAGTCGAGTAGATCAGAAGGCTGAGTTATGTGTGTGGGTGTGAGAGAGATAGAGAGAGTTTGCATGTGAGTCACATACAAACAAATATCAGAGAGAAATGAGATCCCGAGAGATGGAGTTTTGTGTCTGTGAGAGAGAAAGATATTTCACAATGAGAGTGATAGCTAGAGAGACATATGAGGGAACGCAAGATATCTCTAGGGAGAGAGAGTGTGTGTGAGCGACATACAAGAGAATGGTGGAGAGATATGAGACCCTGGGAGACAGAATTTGTGTTTGTGTGTGAGAAAGAGATATTTAAGAGGAAGAGTCGTAGCTTCTCATACCTAAGGAGAGAAAGACATCTCTGTGTGAGAGGGGGTTTGTGAGTGGCACACAGGGGAATAGTAGAGAGAAATGAGATCCTGGGAGACGAAGTGTGTGTTTGTGCAAAAGGGAGCGAGACACAACGATTGTGCAAAAGAGATCAACCTATAAATGCAAGTATGGAGAGACATATATAGTGTGGGTGATAGGAAGCAAGAGTGTGTGCAAGAAAGATATGTTGACGGAGAAACTACAGATAGATACAGAAATAGAGATGCTAGCTAGAGGGACATCGGCTAGTTTGAGTGTTGGAGATGACTGCCAGGTGGTTCAGAGGGTGAAGTTATGTGTGTGTGAGAGAAAGATAAAAAGAGGGCACTTGACTGCATGTAGAGAGAAACATATATAGTGTGTGTGATAGGAAGCAAGAGTGAGGGTGAGAAAGAAGGTTGATGGAGAAACAGATAAATAGAAAGATGAAGATGCTAGCTAGTGTGCGTTAGAGATAGGAGTCGAGTAGATCAGAAGGCTGAGTTATGTGTGTCGATGTGAGAGAGATAGAGAGAGGGTGCATGTGAGTCACATACAAACAAATATCAGAGAGAAATGAGATCCTGAGAGACAGAGTTTTGTGTCCGTGAGAGATAAAGATATTTCACAAAGAGAGTGATAGCTAGAGAGACATATGAGGGAACACAAGATATCTCTAGGGAGAGAGAGTGTGTGTGAGGGACATACAAGAGAATGGTGGAGAGATATGAGACCCTGGAAGACAGAATTTGTGTTTGTGTGAGAGAAATAGATATTTAAGAGGAATAGTCGTAGCTTCTCATACCTAAGGAGCGAAAGACATCTCTGTGTGAGAGGGGGTGTGTGAGTGGCACACAGGGGAATAGTAGAGAGAAATGAGACCCCGGGAGACGAAGTGTGTGTTTGTGTGAGAGAAAGAGATTTCACATGGATAATCATAGTTAGAGACACATAGCAAGGAGCGAGATATACTTAGAGAGAGATAGAGTGAGGAAGGTCGAGGGAGAGATCATCGTTAGTGTGTTATTGAGATAAAAGATCATTGTCGATATACATGTAGCATGAGAGATACCCAAGAGACGATGAACCCGTATAGGTCTAGAGAGATACAAGCAAAAAAATAGCAACTGGGACTGGGCACTGGGTCAATAGGTTAGTCCCAAAAAATGATATAAAGTTGCTATAAAATGATTGTAAAACATCCAAGAATGATAAAATAACAGCATGAATACTTCATAAATTATACATACGTTGGAGACGTATCAATGTTCTGGAGAGACGGTGATCGTTTCAGGTGGGAAGCGCGCGCGAGCGATGGAAGGGGTTTTGGTAGGCCAGGGCCGTCAGACGCTGGCATGGTGGTAAAATGTAAACTCATGGATGATGAGCCTTTAAAGCGTATGCGGCACGTATTGACAACCAGGAGTCCATGCAACCGCTCTTGTCGCCAGCTTGCCTTCGACGACCACCATTAGACACCACACAACCATGCATAACTTACGAATAATGGACGAGTCGATCAGACACACACTCGTGTAGAGTGGCGCTATGATCGGTCGCTCACGATAGTACATACTCCATACCATAGTACCCTCTCTAGCTAGGCTATTTTATAGATTTTCGTTGTGAGGGACGATATACATGAGCAAGGCGTCGAGTCACGAGTATGACCGTTGGTGTTGAGCCAGGTGAATACATGCTCGGTGTTCACGGAGGCCTCCAGCAAACGTCTAAACAGTATTGTCCGGCACCGCCGGGGCGTGCAGGTGACGGGCTCTCCGTTTGCGTTGGGCCATGAGCAGGACTTTGATTTAGAGGGCAACGTGCATGCATTAGCATGGTTTGACACCGTGAGAGTGAGTGTCTGCACGGGTACATGCTACTTGCCTCTATGGACGGTGTGCACTAATGTGTGCATCACGTATAATATAAGAAAATATGTTTGTGCATTTATCGAAAAGTATTTCATTTTCATTTGGCTGACGAGTGTGTGTTGCAGCGACGAGTCCGTGGTTTGATAACTCACATACACATAATTTTGGTTTTTAGTTCTTTCTCACTAACAGGTAGGCCCGCGTAGATAGATAGATAAAGAACACGGTCTGATGAGGCGCATGCAGACTGTTTGACTGGTCAGCCAGACAAATACGGAGTTATACGCTAAGCCAATGACCGTATAATCACCATATCTCGCATACAATGATCAAAGTGAGCTATCAAGACAAGTTCAATGACCGCCAATGCATTTTACTCGGTAATAAATGACCAGGATTGAAGGGGAATCCAAATTTCCTTCGTCTTCTGTCCTTGAGCTCTTGAGAAACCAGTGCACTATACGGTTGTCCGGCCACTCCACCCCAGAGCTGTCACCAAGCGTCGTTCATGCCACTGTGCTGAAGGAAATATGCCCTAGAGGCAATAATAAAGTTATTATTTATTTCCTTATATCATGATAAATGTTTATTATTCATGCTAGAATTGTATTAACCGGAAACATAATACTTGTGTGAATACATAGACAAACAGAGTGTCACTAGTATGCCTCTACTTGACTAGCTCGTTGATCAAAGATGGTTATGTTTCCTAGCCATGGACATGAGTTGTCATTTGATTAACGGGATCATATCATTAGGAGAATGATGTGATTGACTTGACCCATTCCGTTAGCTTAGCACTCGATCGATTAGTATGTTGCTATTGCTTTCTTCATGACTTATACATGTTCCTATGACTATGAGATTATGCAACTCCCGTTTACCAGAGGAACACTTTGTGTGCTACCAAACGTCACAACGTAACTGGGTGATTATAAAGGTGCTCTACAGGTGTTTCCAAAGGTACTTGTTGGGTTGGTGTATTTCGAGATTATGATTTGTCACTCCGATTGTCGGAGAGGTATCTCTGGGCCCACTCAGTAATACACATCACTATAAGCCTTGCAAGCATTGTGACTAATGAGTTAGTTGTGGGATGATGTATTATGGAACGAGTAAAGAGACTTGCCGGTAACGAGATTGAACTAGGTATCGAGATACCGACGATCGAATCTCGTGCAAGTAACATACCGATGACAAAGGGAACAATGTATGTTGTTATGCGGTCTGACCGATAAAGATCTTCGTAGAATATGTAGGAACCAATATGAGCATCCAGGTTCCGCTATTGGTTATTAACCGGAGAGGTGTCTCGGTCATGTCTACATAGTTCTCGAACCCGTAGGGTCCGCACGCTTAATGTTACGATGATAGTTATATTATGAGTTTATATGTTTTGATGTACCGAAGGTTGTTCGGACTCCCGGATGTGATCACGGACATGACGAGGAGTCTCAAAATGGTCGAGACATAAAGATTGATATATTGGAAGCCTATGTTTGGACATCGGAAGTGTTCCGGGTGAAATCGGGATTTTTTCGGAGTACCGGGAGGTTACCGGAACCCCCCCGGTAACTTAATGGGCCTTATTGGGCCTAGGTGGAAGAGAGGAGAGGAGGCTAGGGCAGGGCCGCGCCCCCTTCCCCCCAGTCCGAATAGGACAAGGAGAGGGGGGCGGCGCCCCCCCTTCCTTCCTCCCCTCCACCTCTTCCCCCTTCCACTCCTAGTCCAACATGGAAAGGGGGGAGTCCTACTCCCGGTAGGAGTAGGACTCCTCCTGGCGCGCCTCTACCTCCTAGGCCGGCGGCCTCCCCCTTGCACCTTTATATACAGGGGCAGGGGGGCACATCTAGACACACAATTGATCAACGATCTTTTAGCCGTGTGCGTTGCCCCCCTCCACCATATTACACCTCGATAATATCGTAGCGGAGCTTAGGCGAAGCCCTGCATTGGTAGAACATCATCATCGTCACCACGCCGTCATGCTGACGAAACTCTCCCTCAACACTCGGCTGGATCGGAGTTCGAGGGACGTCATCGAGCTGAACGTGTGCTCAACTCGGAGGTGCCGTGCGTTCGGTACTTGATCGGTCGGATCGTGAAGACGTACGACTACATCAACCGCGTTGTGTTAACGCTTCCGCTTTCGGTCTACGAGGGTACGTGGACAACACTCTCCCCTCTCGTTGCTATGCATCACCATGATCTTGCGTGTGCGTAGGATTTTTTTTTAAATTAGTACGTTCCCCAACAGTGGCATCCGAGCCTAGTTTTATGCGTTGATGCTTTGCACGAGTAGAACACAAGTGAGTTGTGGGCGATATAAGTCATACTACTTACCAGCATGTCATATTTTGGTTCGGCGGTATTGTGAGATGAAGCGGCCCGGACCGACATTACGCGTACGCTTACGCGAGACTAGTTTCACCGTTGCGAGCACTCGTTGCTTAAAGGTGACTGGCGGGTGTCTGTCTCTCTCACTTTAGTTGAACCGAGTGTGGCTACGCCCGGTCCTTGCGAAGGTTAAAATAGCACCAACTTGACAAACTATCGTTGTGGTTTTGATGCGTAGGTAAGAACGGTTCTTGCTAAGCCCGTAGCAACCACATAAAACTTGCAACAACAAAGTAGAGGACGTCTAACTTGTTTTTGCAGGGCATGTTGTGATGTGATATGGTCAAGACATGATGCTATATTTTATCGTATGAGATGATCATGTTTTGTAACCGAGTTATCGGCAACTGGCAGGAGCCATATGGTTGTCGCTTTATTGTATGCAATGCAATCGCCATGTAATTGTTTTACTTTATCACTAAGCGGTAGCGATAGTCGTAAAAGCAATAGTTGGCGAGACGACAATGATGCTATGATGGAGATCAAGGTGTCGCGCCGGTGACGATGGTGATCATGACGGTGCTTCGGAGATGGAAATCACAAGCACAAGATGATGATGGCCATATCATATCACTTATATTGATTGCATGTGATGTTTATCTTTTATGCATCTTATCTTGCTTTGAGTGACGGTAGCATTATAAGATGATCTCTCACTAAAATTTCAAGATAAAAGTGTTCTCCCTGAGTGTGCACCGTTGCGAAAGTTCTTTGTGCTGAGACACCACGTGATGATCGGGTGTGATAGGCTCTATGTTCAAATACAACGGGTGCCAAACAGTTGCACACGCGGAATACTCAGGTTAAACTTGACGAGCCTAGCATATGCAGATATGGCCTCGGAACACGGAGACCGAAAGGTCAAGCGTGAATCATGTAGTAGATATGATCAACATAGTGATGTTCACCATTGAAACTACTCCATCTCACGTGATGATCGGACATGGTTTAGTTGATTTGGATCACGTAATCACTTAGATGATTAGAGGGATGTCTATCTAAGTGGGAGTTCTTAAGTAATATGATTAATAGAACTTAAATTTATCATGAACTTAGTCCTGATAGTATTTTGCAAATTATGTTGTAGATCAATAGCTCACGTTGTTGCTTCCCTGTGTTTATTTCTGATATGTTCCTAGAGAAAAATTATGTTGAAAGATGTTAGTAGCAAAGATGCGGATTGGATCCGTGATCTGAGGATTATCCTCATTGCTGCACAGAAAAATTATGTCCTTGATGCACCGCTAGGTGACAGATCTATTGCAGGAGCAGATGCAGACGTTATGAACGTTTGGCTAGCTCAATATGATGACTACTTGATAGTTTAGTGCACCATGCTTAACGGCTTAGAATCGGGACTTCAAAGACGTTTTGAACGTCATGGACCATATGAGATGTTCCGGGAGTTGAAGTTAATATTTCAAGCAAATACCCGAGTCGAGAGATATGAAGTCTCCAACAAGTTCTATAGCTAAAAGATGGAGGAGAATAGCTCAAGCAGTGAGCATGTGCTCAGATTGTCTGGGTACTACAATCGCTTGAATCAAGTGGGAGTTAATCTTCCAGATAAAATAGTGATTGACAGAATTATCTAGTCACCATCACCAAGTTAGTAGAACTTCGTGATGAACTATAGTATGCAAGGGATGACGAAAGTAATTCCCGAGCTCTTCGTGATGCTGAAATCAACGAAGGTAGAAATCAAGAAAAACATGAAGTGTTGATGGTTGACGAGACCACTAGTTTCAAGAAAAGGGCAAAGGGAAGAAGGGGAACTTCAAGAAGAACGGCAAGCAAGTTGCTGCTCAAGTGAAGAAGCCTAAGTCTGGTCCTAAGCCTGATACTAATTGCTTCTACTGCAAAAGGGACTGGTCACTGGAAGCAGAACTACCCCAACTATTTGGTGGATAAGAAGGATGGCAAAGTGAACAAAGGTATATTGGATATACATGTTATTGATGTGTACTTTACTAGTGTTTATAGCAACCCCTCAGTATTTGATACTGGTTCAGTTGCTAAGAGTAGTAACTCGAAACGGGAGTTGCAGAATAAACAGAGACTAGTAAAAGGCGAGGTGACGATGTGTGTTGGAAGTAGTTCCAAGATTGATATGATCATCATCGCACACTCCCTATACTTTCGGGATTAGTGTTGAAACCAAATAAGTGTTATTTGTTGTTTGCATTGAGCATGAATATGATTTGATCACGATTTGTTGCAATACGGTTATTCATTTAAATTAGAGAATAATTGTTGTTCTGTTTACATGAATAAAACCTTCTATGGTCATACACCCAATAAAATGGTTTGTTGGATCTCGATCGTAGTGATACACATATTCATAATATTGAAGCCAAAAGAAGCAAAGTTAATAATGATAGTGCAACTTATTTGTGGCACTGCCGTTTAGGTCATATTGGTGTAAAGCGCATGAAGAAACTCCATGCTGATGGGCTTTGGAATCACTTGATTATGAATCACTTGATGCTTGCGAACCATGCCTTATGGGCAAGATGACTAAGACTCCATTCTCTGGAACGACGGAGCGAGCAACTGACTTATTGGAAGTAATACATACTGATGTATGCGATCCGATGAGTGTTGAGGCTCGCGGCGGGTATCGTTATTTTCTGACCTTCACAGATGATTTGAGAAGATATGGGTGTATCTACCTGATGAAACATAAGTCTGAAGCATTTGAAAAGTTCAAAGAATTTCAGAGTGAAGTGGAAAATCATCGTGACAAGAAAATAAGGTTTCTACGATCTGATCGCGGAGACAAATATTTGAGTTACGAGTTTGGCCTTCAGTTAAAACAATGTGAAATAGTTTTCTACTCACGCCACCTGGAACACCACGGTGTAATGGTGTGTCCGAACATCGTAACCGTACTTTATTAGATATGGTGCGATATATGATGTCTCTTACCGATCTACCACTATCATTTTGGGGTTATGCATTAGAGACAGCTGCATTCACGTTAAATAGGGTACCATCTAAATCTGTTGAGACGACATCTTATGAACTATGATTTGGCAAGAAACCAATGTTGTCGTTTCTTAAAGTTTGGGGTTGCGATGCTTATGTGAAAAGGTTTCAACCTGATAAGCTCGAACCCAAATCGGAGAAATGTGTCTTCATAGGATACCCAAAGGAGACTGTTGGGTACACCTTCTATCACAGATCCGAAGGCAAGACATTCGTTGCTAAGAATGGATCCTTTCTAGAGAAGGAATTTCTTCCAAAGAAGTGAGTGGGAGGAAAGTAGAACTTGATGAGGTAACTGTACCTGCTCCCTTATTGGAAAGTAGATCATCACAGAAACCAGTTTCTGCGACACCTACACCAATTAGTGGGGAAGTTAATGATAATGATCATGAAACTTCAGATCAAGTTATTACTGAACCTCGTAGATCAACCAGATCAAGATCCGCACCAGAGTGGTTCGGTAATCCTGTTCTGGAGGTTATGTTACTAGACCATGACGAACCTACGAACTATGAAGAAGCGATGGTGAGCCCATATTCCGCGAAATGGCTTGAGGCCATGAAATCTGAGATAAGATCCATATATGAGAACAAAGTATGGACTTTGATTGACTTGCCCAATGATCGGCGAGCCATTGAGATTAAATGGATCTTCAAGAGGAAGACAAACAGTGATAGTAGTGTTACTGTCTACAAAGCTAGAATTGTCGCAAAAAGGTTTTCGACAAGTTCAAGGTGTTGACTACGATGAGAATTTCTCACTCGTATCTATGCTTATGTCTGTCTGAATCATGTTAGCAATTGCCGCATTTTATTAAATATGGCAAATGGATAAACAAAACTGCATTCCTTAATGTATTTATTAAAGAAGAGTTGTCTATGATGCAACCAGGAGGTTTTGTCAATCCTAAAAGTGCTAACAAAATATGCAAGCTCCAGCGATCCATCTATGGACTGGTACAAGCATCTCGGAGTTGGAATATATGCTTTGATAAGTTGATCAAAGGATATAGTTTTATACAGACTTGCGGTGAAGCCTGTATTTACAAGAAAGTGAGTGGGAGCACTACAGAATTTCTGATAAGTATATGTGAATGACATATTGTTGATCGGAAATAATGTAGAATTATTCTGCAAAGCATAAAGGAGTGTGTGAGGAGTTTTTCAAAGAAAGACCTCGGTGAAGCTGCTTACATATTGAGCATCAAGATTTATAGAGATAAATCAAGACGCTTGATAAGTTTTCTCAATGAGTACATACCTTGACAAGATTTTGAAATACTTCAAAATGGAACAGTCAAAGAAAGAGTTACTTCCTGTGTTACAAGGTGTGAAGTTGGGTAAAGACTCAAAACCCGACCACAGCAGAAAAGTAGAAAGAGAATGAAGAGTCATTCCCTATGCCTCAGTCATAGGTTCTATCAAGTATGCTATGCTGAGTACCAGATCCATTGTATACCCTACATTGATTTTGGCAAGGGAGTACAATAGTGATCTAGGAGTAGATCACTGGACAGCGGTCAAAATTATCCTTACTGGAATAAGGATATGTTTCTCGATTATGGAATTGACAAAAGGTTCGTCGTAAAGGGTTACGTCGATGCAAGTTTTGACACTAATCTAGATGACTCTAAGTCTCGGTCTAGATACATATTGAAAGAGGGAGCAATTAGCTAGAGTAGCTCCGTCCAGAGCATTGTAGACATAGAAATTTGCAAAATAGTTACGGATCTGAATGTGACAGATCCGTTGACTAAAATTATCTCACAAACAAAACATGATCACACCTTAGTACTCTTTGGGTGTTAATCACATAAGCGATGTGAACTAAATTACTGACTCTAGTAAAATCTTTGGGTGTTGGTCACATGACGATGTGAACTATGGGTGTTAATCACATGGTGATGTGAACTATTGATGTTAAATCACATGGAAATGTGAACTAGATTATTGACTCTAGTGCAAGTGGGAGACTGAAGGAAATATGCCCTAGAGGCAATAATAAAGTTATTATTTATTTCCTTATATCATGATAAATGTTTATTATTCATGCTAGAATTGTATTAACCGGAAACATAATACTTGTGTGAATACATAGAGAAACAGAGTGTCACTAGTATGCCTCTACTTGACTAGCTCGTTGATCAAAGATGGTTATGTTTCCTAGCCATGGACATGAGTTGTCATTTGATTAACGGGATCACATCATTAGGAGAATGATGTGATTGACTTGACCCATTCCGTTAGCTTAGCACTCGATCGTTTAGTATGTTGCTATTGCTTTCTTCATTACTTATACATGTTCCTATGACTATGAGATTATGCAACTCCTGTTTACCGGAGGAACACTTTGTGTGCTACCAAACATCACAACGTAACCGGGTGATTATAAAGGTGCTCTACAGGTGTTTCCAAAGGTACTTGTTGGGTTGGCGTATTTCGAGATTAGGATTTGTCACTCCGATTGTCGGAGAGGTATCTCTGGGCCCACTCAGTAATACACATCACTATAAGCCTTGCAAGCATTGTGACTAATGAGTTAGTTGCGGGATGATGTATTACGGAACGAGTAAAGAGACTTGCCAGTAACGAGATTGAACTAGGTATCGAGATACCGACGATCGAATCTCGGGCAAGTAACATACCGATGACAAAGGGAACAACGTATGTTGTTATGCGGTCTGACCGATAAAGATCTTCGTAGAATATGTAGGAACCAATATGAGCATCCAGGTTCCTCTATTGGTTATTGACCGGAGAGGTGTCTCGGTCATGTCTACATAGTTCTCGAACCCGTAGGGTCCGCACGCTTAACGTTACGATGACAGTTATATTATGAGTTTATATGTTTTGATGTACCGAAGGTTGTTCGGAGTCCCGGATGTGATCACGGACCTGACAAGGAGTTTTGAAATGGTCGAGACATAAAGATTGATATATTGGAAGCCTATGTTTGGACATCGGAAGTGTTCCGGGTGAAATCGGGATTTTTCCGGAGTACCGGGAGGTTACCGAACCCCCCCCCCCCCGGTAACATAATGGGCCTTATTGGGCCTAGGTGGAAGAGAGGAGAGGAGGCTAGGGCAAGGCCGCGCCCCCCTTCCCCCCAGTCCGAATAGGACAAGGAGAGGGGGGCGGCGCCCCCCCTTCCTTCCTCCCCTCCACCTCTTCCCCCTTCCACTCCTAGTCCAACATGGAAAGGGGGGAGTCCTACTCCCGGTAGGAGTAGGACTCCTCCTGGCGCGCCTCTACCTCCTAGGTCGGCGGCCTCCCCCTTGCACCTTTATATACGGGGGCAGGGGGCACCTCTAGACACACAATTGATCAACGATCTTTTAGCCGTGTGCGGTGCCCCCCTCCACCATATTACACCTCGATAATATCGTAGCGGAGCTTAGGCGAAGCCCTGCGTCGGTAGAACATCATCATCGTCACCACGCCATCGTGCTGACGAAACTCTCCCTCAACACTCGGCTAGATCGGAGTTCGAGGGACGTCATCGAGCTGCACGTGTGCCGAACTCGGAGGTGTTGTGCGTTCGGTACTTGATCGGTCGGATCGTGAAGACGTACGACTACATCAACCGCGTTGTGTTAACGCTTCCGCTTTCTGTCTACGAGGGTACGTGGACAACACTCTCCCCTCTCGTTGCTATGCATCACCATGATCTTGCGTGTGCGTAGGAATTTTTTTGAAATTACTACGTTCCCCAACATGTGCCGCACACTAACCTGTAAGGAAGCGATGGCATCCTGCCGCGCCGAGTTCCTTGCCACTCACGACCGCACACAAAATGGTAGGGAAGCGATGGCATCCCGTCGTGCCAAGTTCATTGCCACCCGCGAGCTCACACCTCCGTGGGAGGAATTTGGAGATGCCAAGGCCGAATGGGCGGTAGAGCAAGAGGCGGCCAAAGCCGCACAGAGGGAGCGGAAAAGTCAGAAAGCACTCCAGAAAAGAGAGGCCCGCCGCCGCAAGAAAGAAGAGGACGCACGCGCTTCTGCGGAGAGGTCAGCGGACATCCAAGCACAGTGGGGTGTCGCCGACAAAGCCGGGAAGGAGAACCAAGGTGTCTGGCCAGCATGTGAGAAGTAGTAGTACTAGTAGTTAGTGTGTGTGTCTGTGTCTCTGTACGAGCATGTACCAGTACTAGTTACTACTGTAGTTTGTAGAGCAAATTACCAGTACATTAGCCTAGACTCAATGGAAAAATTCCTATCCTATGCATCAAATGGCATCTCTTTCTCTATAGGTATTGAGATGCATGTGATCTCACTTCCTATGATTTTCATATTCATATAAAATTCCTATCCTATAAACCAAAGGAGGCCTCTACTGGAGTAACTACTATAGCTAGCAGTACTGCTGGTACAATAGTTTTCTTCAAGAAGTGGAATTCAACAAAGTCATGATGGTTCCTTCGTCCGAGCAACTTCATAGGGGCAAAGGTTGGGCCTGTGATTTTATGGCTCAATAGTCATTATTACTGCGGCGCGACGACCGGGGTGACTCTCCCTTGGAGTTCTGCGTTCATGGCAAGTGGACCAGGATGGTCGATGTCCCACATGTCGATGAACCGAAGTATTCTTTTCGATATTGAGGAGCAAGGAAACCACGTGGTATAGCATCACTACTTATTTATATTTATTTTTTATTTCTGATGAATGCTAGCGTTTCAACTCTTACGACGAAGGAGTGCCAAACACGGCACATGCTAGATGTCCCACACGTCCGCGAAAGGAGTGGGACATGAATAGCGTGGTAGAGCGTCTCCACTTCTTCGACTTCGGGGTCGGAGACCACACTTAGTAGTACTAGTGGTATGAACGATACAAGCTGCGACCCGGAGAGAAACACACGTCTAGTTGGAAGGTCTCGAGGCATACACGTAAACAAATATAAAACCTAATATGTGCCTCCAATTAATATAGTAGTAGTAGAGTACTTAGGCACGTACTCCATAACATCACAGCGCATTGCATGTACAACATTTAGATTGACCCATGCAGGAGTAATCCCATGTTTTAAACCTAATGATATCTCGAGAATTTCATCGAAAAAATGAAAGATGAGAGATAAGGCGAGGAGGAGTGGAGCATGGTGGTGACTACTGGTCGGACTGGGCAGAGGCATGGGGATGGACGGCGCCGGCAGGCGGCAGCGGCCACCAAGCTAGATTGTTCCAGAGACTTCCTTTTTTAATTGCTCAGGAATGAGGTTGTGGGAGATAAGGATATGGAGAGAGGTGCGGGTATATTTTGTAAAATTATCATAGTTTGCTTTCTATTCGTCAGATATAGATCGAACGATCTATATTACAAGATGGCAGGCACACCATCATCACCAACTCGGATTTTTATAAGCGTAGAGATGATAAGTTTGCTAACTACTAAAGTAAGGTGGAATTTGTCCATGTTATTCAAGTAAATTAAGGTGATTGTTTGTCATACGGGTAAGGTTGGACGTAGGGTGGTAGGAACAAATGCTCTGCCTAGAGCATGTGTGTGTGAGATGGAGTCTTCGTGTGTGTGTGTGTGTGGGGTGTGTGTGTGTGTGATGTGGGGTCCTTGATGGCGGATGTAATTTAAGTGTGTGTGGCTTCATGATTGAGAGGTGATGTGTATGGCAGAGGCCACCAACGATGGGTTGCGAGAGAGAAAAGGCCCGTAGAGAGGGAAGAGAAGGCGTGTGCGCGTGAGAGGAGTCGACATCGAGAGAACGTGTTTGTTCAAGAGACACCGAGGAAGACTACTATATATCGATGGTGCATGTAGGCGGGAATTAAATGAAGAGATGGTCTTATTGGTTTTGGGGATATAGGGGAAGAGTGAGAGAGGGGGGTAGCTAGAAGGAGATTTTTAAGTGTGAGTGTGTCTTTTACCCATCCAGGCGGAAGTTATGTGCACACAAGAAGAGAACGATTCGATGTGGCGTTAGGTTTGAGGGTAATTAAATATGTATGGAGACATAGGAAACCTTGAACGTGCATGTGCGAGAGGTATACATGTATACGTGGGATGTGTGTGTGTGTGGGCGCGCATGATCGAGATAAAAGAAACAAGACATCAGTGATAAGATCAATGACATGGGAGAGACGGATCGGTATGACAATATGCATGCATGTGAGAGTGCAGGCAAGAAGGCCCAATAGTTGAGCATGTTTTTTTGTCTTTAAGAGATAGTGGCGTGGGCTGCAGCATGCATCTATGGTGAGCAAAGGGAGCGAGACACAACGATTGTGCAAAAGAGATCAACCTATAAATGCATGTATGGAGATACATATATAGTGTGGGTGATAGGAAGCAAGAGTGTGTGCAAGAAAGAAATGTTGACGGAGAAACTACAGATAGATACAGAAATAGAGATGCTAGCTAGAGGGACATCGGCTAGTTTGAGTGTTGGAGATGAACGCCGGGTGGTTCAGAGGGTGAAGTTATGTGTGTGTGAGAGAAATATAAAAAGAGGGCACTTGACCGCATGTAGAGAGAAACATATATAGTGTGTGTGATAGGAAGCAAGAGTGAGGGCGAGAAACAAGGTTGATGGAGAAACAGATAAATAGAAAGATAAAGATGCTAGCTAGTGTGCGTTAGAGATAGGAGTCAAGTAGATCAGAAGGCTGAGTTATGTGTGTCGGTGTGAGAGAGATAGAGAGAGTTTGCATGTGAGTCACATACAAACAAATATCAGAGAGAAAGGAGATCCCGAGAGACGGAGTTTTGTGTCTGTGAGAGAGAAAGATATTTCACAAAGAGAGTGATAGCTAGAGAGACATATGAGGGAACGCAAGATATCTCTAGGGAGAGAGAGTGTGTGTGAGCGACATACAAGAGAATGGTGGAGAGATATGAGACCCTGGGAGACAGAATTTGTGTTTGTGTGTGAGAAAGAGATATTTAAGAGGAAGAGTCGTAGCTTCTGATACCTAAGGAGAGAAAGACATCTCTGTTTGAGAGGGGGTTTGTGGGTGGCACACAGGGGAATAGTAGAGAGAAATGAGATCCCGGGAGATGAAGTGTGTGTTTGTGTGAGAGAAAGAGATTTCACATGGATAATCATAGTTAGAGACAGATAGCAAGGAGCGAGATATACTTAGAGAGAGATAGAGTGATGAGGGTCGAGGGAGAGAGTATCTTCAGTGTGTTACGAAGATAAAAGATCATTGTTGACATACAGGTGGCATGAGAGATACCCGAGAGACGATGAACCCATATAGGTCTAGAGAGATACTCCTATATAAGCATGAGTGATAGCTATATGAGACGAATATCTGGATTAAAGGGGATTCAAATATTTAAACTGGAGATCACGACATCGATAATATCATATCGCAAATTGGTGTATCAAACATGCATATTCATTTGAATTTGGGGATACGTGTAATGTTATATAGTTTATCAATATTAGTGATCCATAGATTCTTTAATAGAGACAATGCATGGTTTATACACAATTAATGTATAAACGGGATTATACTATATGTTGCATGTGTGAAACACATTATACATGTTTGAGAAGTAAAAACCCGCATGCAACACAAACTAATTGGAGACAGTTCATGAGGAGTGCATACATTGGATTTCAACATAAAGTGGTTTCAAATATTTGAAAATCCAAATTAAGATGGATACAACCTTATGAATCTGAGATCATGCCATTTGTAAAACATATTTATGTATAAAGGGTGTTGTTCTTTTGAAATTATATATAAAAAATGATGTATATAGAGTTTTATTCCAATAGAAAATGGATCCTGCCCGAACAAAAATAGAATACAAACTGGGTTCGAATTGAGTTGGCACGGTAAACGTGCACTCTTGCTCTGCAAAAATTTGAACAAAGCGGGAAAGTAGCAGTAACCGCCCAAAACCAAAATCTGCGAGATGGAAATTACTGCCTATCCCTGCCACGCAAAGCCTATAGCGCGATTTCTATATGTTTCGATAGGGGTAGGTTTGTAATTTCACTCAAACATGGCATAACCGCCTCTCACCCGGATTAATACACGGTGGGCGCCAAAACACAGTGTCTCCTCGGCCGAAATCGACTCCCTCCCCGATTCATACATGGTGGGTGCCAAAAACAAACTCTCATGGGCAAATATTCCGTGTATGCGAGATTACCGTCCTATCCCCAACTGACTAATACTGCTATGATGTAGGAAATTTTAAACGGGGGCTAAGTTTGTAAATTTCCTCCCATTTGAGACTAGCGCGCCCTGAAGACATGGTTCCCCCCTTCCTCTCTCCCTTCATTTCCCCATTCGTAGTCCTTGGGCGCCAAAACACCCTCTCCACCCCAGTCTCCTCCGTCCGCCACCCCATCCACCGCTGTCCTCCTCCACCATACCGGAGCTCATACCCCGACGCCGTCGTCCATTACAAGAGATCGACCTCTCTCATCCATGGCTTTGGACCAGGATCCTTGCATCCCGTCCTCTCGCTTCATCCCCGCCGTCGTCCACCTTGCCGGCGCCGCTCCTACGACCGTCTCGTCCACCGCGCCCTACCGCAGCATCGTCAAATTCTCAGCAGATGCATACAGGGCGCCACACCAGAGGCGGTAGTCTTTCGTGTCAGCTCAACTTATTTATCACAGCAAGAAAATAGATCGCCACTGCTTTACTCTGATTTCTTGTCCATCACTTACTTGTTAGTTGAAAGAAAACATTGGTTGCGAAGTTGCCTTTGTCCGGTTTGCACCTTCAGATCCGCCATGGCACGCTCAACACTATACTCGCAATGCTTATGGTTTTCCCCTTTTATATTCCACACTAGTTAAATGATAGTAGACTAAATTTCAATATTGGGTCAGTTAGTTTTGAGAGCTCGCCGGAGTTCGCCAGTGCGAAGGAAGGGGCTCGGGTGGGGACGGTGCTTGTGGGGGCGGTGGTGGGGCCTCGCCGAACAAAGAAAACTCGATGCGGGTGGAGGCAGGGTGGGGGTGGGGGTGGCGGAGGAACACAGGCGTTGGGGGCGGTTCAGGGGAGGGCGGGGCGGGGGGGTCGAGGCCGGTGGTTCGGCCGGCAGCCCGTGCGGTGTTCTGTATGGGAAGAATTAGAGACGAGGAAGAAGAAGGGTTAGGAGACGTTGGATCTTCATCCAACCGCCTGAAATGGTCGACTGACCCAAATGACAAGAGTCACGCGAGTTGCATGCAGACATGCCTTTATATTCAGTACCATCATCGTACCTACTTAGCACTGCTCCTGAATCCATCAAGCTAAACAACGTGCCACTCATAATTCCAAACTTGTTGTTCAAATACGAATCTGATATGATGCTGATATTACTAAAATAGTAATTTTTAATTGGTCAGCTAATGTTCCTACTTTACTTTCAAAAAGCACGTGCACCACATATAGAGAGACAGCAGGGAGTTGCATTCTTAATGCGCTTTGGTACATCATGTGTGGGCACTGCGCAACGAACATTTTATTATCCAAAATCTGCTTGCTCTTCTTTAGCATGTTCCTCTTCCTTCTTCTTTAATAAGTACTCTCTCTGTTCCCAAATACAAGTCTTTGTATAGATTCCACCATGGACTACATAAAATGTATCTGTATACATCTGTATGTGATCCATAGTGGAAATCTCTACAAAGACTTACATTTTGGAACGGAGGGAGTAGGATAGTAGTACAGTATGTTCTTTGTAGTGAGGATGAGCATGGACATTTGCAGTGTAGAGGTCTATACGGTCGGTTGTGATGGACACTTTGAACTCTTCGGGCCTCTTTGATTCGTAGAATTTTGTAAACATAGGAATAGGAACTGTGGTGGCCTGCCCACTTGAATCCTATAAGATCAGCAAGGAAATGCGGGGAGCTATGTCCCCTTTAAGAGTTACACTGATATTAACAGTACCGCACCTTCAGTTGAAGAGAGCTGGTATCCGAAGCCTTTCTAGCCGTACCGGCAATACTAGCACATATATTCCAGCAAGTTCCACTTTTCTGATTTTACTCCTGATGCTTACGGTTTTCCCGTTATATCTACACTATGATCTGTGTAGCTGCTTTGTGTCGCACTAGAAGTAGTGCACTCTTGAAGCTAAACAACACACCAATCATAAGTCCAGAGCTTACTTCTTCAAATACGAATTCTGATATGATACTGACATTAGTTAAGAGACACACATTTAATTGGTCAGGTAATTCTCCCACTTGATTTTCCAAATGCATGTGGCCACATATAGAGAGACATCATGGAATTGCATTTCTTTGGCGCTCTGATTCATCAAGGGTGGGCAACCAGCATTGTATAGAAAGAAGGGGAATCTCAATAATATGCTTCCTCTTTTGTTCTTTAACATGTTCCTCTTCTGTTCTTCTTTAGTAAGCACAGTATGTTCCTTGTTAGGAAGGGGAGCAGGGACATCTGCAGTCGACACCTCTATTGGGCCGGTTCTGCTAAATTATTTCGCACTTCTAGTTGGTCTGCCATGATACCCCAGAAATGGTGGGAGCCGCGCGGTCTTTGATATACTAAACTGATAGTAACAGTTGTGCGCCTTCAGATGAATAGAGCTGGCCTGTAGGTGATCGATAGGATGCATATTAGTAGCGGCAAAACCCTATGTTTTCTAGTCAGTTTCGCTTTCCCGATTTATTTGTGGTGGTTTTGGTGTACCCCTATTATTTAATCTACAATCTTCCTACTGGCTATGCACTCTCGTTATCATGGTTTGGAAATAAACTTTCTATATGCTATATTATGAACCTATCATCTGCCAACTATCCTTACATCAGGGGCCCCCAATAGGGAGCCTATTTTTTGTAGTTGTGCCAAATTATATTAATCAACTCACCATATTACAACACACATGGGCTCTCTCATCAGAATCCAGTGATAGCACACAAGGGTTTACAGGGAGGCTCTATTATATTACAATATCCTCTGCATTACAAAGATAATCTCACTACTATTTGTGTTTTCATGCTTTACAGATATTGTACATAATGACAATGAATATAAGAATGCGCACATCAGAAGAATATTGTGGAACAGTTCAATGGGTAACAAACTTGGCATCAAGGGATTGAGGTCCATTGTGGATGCAATGAAACCCACATGCCCCCGACCTATAGATTCGTATTCAGAATATGATCCTAATGAGTATTCTGAGCTCAAGGAGTCAAAGGCAGATGGCCTATCCTGTTCACCCAATAAGGTGCCTATTCTAATTTGGCAAGGTTTTATTGGTTGCACATATCTTGCATAAGGTGTCTTGCATTTCTTTTGATTCGTTGCACCGCCATCTGCTTAGTTTACTCATGATATATGTGAAGATGCCAAGCCCATTCATTATCAACACCTATTCCATTTGTTGTCATACCATGTTTTTCCATTCAAATGGTGTTCTTCTGTTTCAGACATCCAAAAGGAAGAGGGTGATTGCAGAACCTGAAGCAGTACAAGCAAAGTCCTTGAAAAAGGTGGTGCTACCGGAGAAATCACATAGCACCCGACGTATATTGGCGATAGAACCAGCGCTGCAAAACCTAGGATATCGCAACTATGCTGGTCGCTGCTTTGCTCTTGTGAGTACCTATTGTCCTATCACTGTCCTTACGTTCATACCTGGTGGATTATGTGACATCATTGTGCCTAGGATATCGCAACTATGCTGGTCGCTTGCTTATCCACTGTTTGCCCCAAATTATCAGATCGATATTAATTCTCAAATTAATGTAGAATAAACCCAATGCCTATAAAGAAATTTGGTTATGCATTGTTCTTGTAAGTATCTGTTGTCCTTCATCACTGTACTTATATTTGTCAGCTAGTTCTTCATGTACACTTTGCAGCTTATTTTCCCATGTCCTCCATTTTTCTACACATCAGATCTACATTTACTCTTGCCAAAATATTGAATAAAACCAATGTTACTGAAGAAGTTTAGCTCTGCATTGCTCTTGTCAGTGCCTTCTGCCTGTATGCTGTATTTACATTTGTACTCTGCCTCTTAAGTTAAATAATCGCCAGTTGTTCCTATATTTTCACATCTATATTTACTCTTAACAAAATGTAGAATAAAGGCAATACTCTTGAAGAAGAGTGTGAGGTAAACTTCTTGAATTGCCCCCCCAATCAATATGGACAAGGCCTTTATAGATCCTGTCTTCACCACTAATGTAAGTTTGTTCTCCTCGAGCCTTCAAACTTTGTTGTTTATATTTGGATAGCTCTGAGTGCAAATGCTGTTTATTTTTGTCATCTGCATCAAATTGCTTGTTTAAAGTTCATAAAGTAGAAGCACATAAACATAAGTTTGTCCTTCTCAATTTCTGTCTTTAGTTGTACAATCTAGTTCCTTATTCGTAACATGTAAATTAAACTAAACATAGCAAGTTATCTTCTTTAGCACTATGTGCATGCTTGTGTTCTTGATCTGTAATCCAGTGGTGTGGTGAGACTACCAACAACAGCACAATGTCATATCCTGCTATGTCTCAACTATGAACAATGCCATATTATATTAATATTATTTAAGCCGTGCCTCTTTATTTACCAATCAGAAATGGTATAAATTGACATTACACTCACCATTCATGCTTATACATTGTTTAGAACTACATCTATGCTTGTGTTCTTGATCTGTAATCCAGTGGTCTAGAGAAGTTGGCCGCTCCTGCACAATGCCATTTCCTGCCGTCTTAACTATGAACAATGCCTATTATGTTAATGCTATTTTAAACCATGTCTCTTTATTTCTGACAAAGAAATGAGATGAATTGACATCGCTTATGCTTATACGTGCAAAACCTGTTATCTACCTACTTGTTTGTCTTTCAGGGTGACAACACTGCTGCTAGGAAGAAGTGCCACAATGATAGTGAGACGAACCCATTGTTTGTCCCTCTAACACGTATTCCAGAGGAGAAGGCAACACATATTGAGGGTAGGGATACAACCACGAAGTCACATCTTGATGTACTGTCAAACTTACTCAGTGACACAAGCTCGATGAAGTCGCCGCCTGAATCTGTTCGACTTCTTCAGTATGAAATTCAAGCAAAAATACATGCTTCCGCTCAAATACGACTGGAACTCCAATCTCTATGCAAGATTAACCGTAAGTACAGGACGTTTATTGATGCTATGCAGCTTAAGTTGGTGGATATGAGCGCCAAAGAAACGCAGTCTCATCAGGTTGCTAAGCTGCTTGCGTAGCAGCTCCTGGGCCGGGCTAACCTTTCTTGAACTGTGTTGAAGTGATGTCGGTTCTATCTATTATTTTGTCCGCCTATTAACTTCCACTGGTGGCGACCTGCCCAGTTTATGTAATCTGCTGTCTGGTTGCCCTTTATTATCACTGGCGGCGAACTTTGATGCCGAGGGGATGTAATATGCTGTAATTTCTTTGTTGTATAGTCTAGGTTTATTCTTGGTCGGTATGCTGTAATTTAGGCTGGAAGGTTCTGTGGATCTCAATGTTGTCGGTCTTCAGGCTAGCGCGTTACTCATATGGGCCAAAACATGGGCCTATAATCATCTTGGGCCATTAGCAGGTCTAAACCTTATAGTTGTTTCCCGCCTTTAACAGGCCGAGTAAAGTTCTGGCTAGCTAGGCCAGAGAATACCATGGGCTTTTAACAGGCTAAAACCTATATTGGGCTAGTGTTTAGCCGAAAAATTCATAGGAACTACAAGCTGAAACTGCCTAAGGCCCATGTTTGGCCCAAATAGGACGAGCAGTTAACAGGCGAAAATATATCTCGGGCCTGTTTGGCCCAATAAAATTATGGGCTTTAAGCAGGCCGGTATCTACGTGGGCTATAGGCCTAAAAGTGTCAAGGGCCATTATCAGATGGGCTGTTAGCAGGCCGGATTCAACGCGAGCTATAATTAGGCCCAACTGTTACACGGGCCATTAACAGGCCGATAGGCCAGTTGGGCTGAAATTTATCCACTGATACGTCTGCAACGTATCTATAATTTATGAAGTATTCATGCTATTATATTATCATTCTAGGATGTTTTATATGCATTTATATGCTATTTTATATGATTTTTGGGACTAACCTGTTAACCTAGAGCCCAGTGCCAGTTTCTGTTTTTTCCTTGTTTTTGAGTTTTACAGAAAAGGAATACCAAACGGAGTCCAATGGACGTGCCATTTTTTGACGATTTTTTATTGACCAAAAGAAGACCCCGGAGCAAAAGAGTTGGGTCAGGAGAGTCCCGGGCTGCCCACGAGGGTGGGCGGCGCGCCCACCCCCCTGGGCATGGGCCCCTACCTCGTGGACAACCCGGAGACCCCCCTGATGTGAGACCAATGCCAAAAATTCCTATAAATACTGAAACCTCTAGAAAACAGAATAGATCGGGAGTTCTGCCGCCGCAAGCCTCTGTGGCCACCAAAAACCTATCGGGACCCTGTTCCGCCACCCTGCCGGAGGGGGGAACCCTCACCGGTGGCCATCTTCATCATCCCGGCGCTCTCCATGACGAGGAGGGAGTAGTTCACCCTCGGGGCTGAGGGTATGTACCAGTAGCTATGTGTTTGATCTCTCTCTCGTGTTCTTGATTTGGCAATCTTGATGTATCGCGAGCTTTGTTATTATAGTTGGATCTTATGATGTTTCTCCCCCTCTACTCTCTTGTAATGGATTGAGTTTTCCCTTTGAAGTTATATTTTCGGATTGAGTCTTTAAGTATTTGAGAACACTTGATGTATGTATTGCATGTGCTTATCTGTGGTGACAATGGGATATTCACGTGATCCACTTGATGTATGTTTTGGTGATCAACTTGCGGGTTCAGTGACCTTGTGAACTTATGCATAGGGGTTGGCACACGTTTTCGTCTCGAATCTCCGGTAGAAACTTTGGGGCACTCTTTGAAGTACTTTGTGTTGGTTTGAATAGATGAATCTGAGATTGTGTGATGCATATCATATAATCATACCCACGGATACTTGAGGTGACATTGGAGTATGTAGGTGACATTCGGGTTTTGGTTGATTTGTGTCTTAAGGTGTTATTCTAGTATGAACTCTATGATAGATTGAACGGAAATAATAGCTTCGTGTTATTTTACTACGGACTCTTGAATAGATCGAGCAGAAAGAATAACTTTCAGGTGGTTTTGTACCCTACCATAATCTCTTCATTTGTTCTCCGCTATTAGTGACTTTGGAGTGACTCTTTGTTGCATGTCGAGGGATAGTTATATGATCCAGTTATGTTAGTATTGTTGAGAGAACTTGCACTAGTGAAAGTACGAACCCTAGGCCTTGTTTCCTAGCATTAGAATACCATTTATGCTCACTTTTATCATTAGTTACCTTGCTGTTTTTATATTTTCAGATTACAAAAACCTATATCTACCATCCATATTGCACTTGTATCACCATCTCTTTGCCGAACTAGTGCACCTATACAATTTACCATTGTATTGGGTGTGTTGGGGACACAAGAGACTCTTTGTTATTTTGTTGCAGGGTTCTTTGAGAGGGACCATCTTCATCCTACGCCTCCCACGGATTGATAAACCTTAGGTCATCCACTTGAGGGAAATTTTCTACTGTCCTACAAACCTCTGCACTTGGAGGCCCAACAACGTCTACAAGAAGAAGGTTGTGTAGTAGACATCATCCACGAAGAATACGGGCCATTAAGAGGCCTAAAGTTACTTCGGACAAGAAATAGCCCAGTTTCTGCATGTGACATTAAATGGCCTAAAGTTAAACCGGGCCGACAATGTCCTAGATGCACCACAGGCCGCTAACAGGACGAAACTATTATCGCCCGAACTGGTAAACGGGCATTTAACAGGCTGAAATACAAACCTGTCTTAGAATGGGCCCAAAAGAACAGTGACCTGTTAGCGAGCCTGATCCGATATGGGCCGTAATTTGGCCCAAAACACGGCAGGCTGTGAACGGGCCTGATCTAGTATGGGCCTCAATTTGGCCCAAAACATGGCATGCTATTAATGGGCCAGCCCACTAGTGTATGAAAAAACATGGTGGGCCTTTAGCCGGGCCAGCCTTTTCACCGAAATGGGCCTCTGTTGGGCCGTGCCACGGGTCGACGTATCATAGGCACCTCCTGTCCGATGAGTGGATGACATCTGTCCCAATGGTGAGCAAACACGTGTTTCCTCCGGCCAATGAGAATTTTACATGTGGAAAATCCCCATTGGTCCGGGCTGTTAACGGATTATCGGATCCAAAACCGGACCCGATAGCTTAACAGTGACCCGTTACGGTCGATGCCACATGTCGGTCACCCTTGACAAAAGCACTTCTATGATGCATGATTTATCATCATGGAAGTGGACACTTCCGTGATGATAATTTTGGTAATGTCATCGAACACTTCTACGACAGCACATGTATGACTATCTTGATTCTATCATAAAATCGTCATGGATGTACATGCATGACAGAAAACATGACCTACTGTGACAAACACATATCATCACGGGAGTGTATTTTTATTGTAGTGCTAGTTCATCTCTTGTGTTCAATTTTTGTCCCGAAATCTCGGATTGGTACTTGCGGGTGACTAGTAGTGTTGATTACATCTTGTAGTTGATTACTATATGGGTTATTTGGTAGAGGATTATATGTTCAATTCCATTATCCTATTTAATACCCCTCTGATCTTTAGCACGATTATCATTTGTGAGTAGTTACTTTTGTTCTTGAGGTCACGGGAGAAGTCATGTTGCAAGTAATCATGTGAACTTGGTATGTGTTCAATATTTTGATGATATGTATGTTGTGATTCCCTTAGTGGTGTCATGTGAACATCGATAACATTGCACTTCACCATATTTGGGCCTAAGGGATTGAATTGTGGAGTAGTTATTAGATGATGGGTTGCTAGAGTGACAGAAGCTTAAACCCTAGTTTATGCGCTAATTCGTAAGGCACCGATTTGGATCCAATTGTTTAATGCTATGGTTAGATTTTATCTTAATACTTTTCTCGTAGTTGCGGATGCTTGCGAGGGGGTTAATCATAAGTAGGAGGTTTGTTCAAGTAAGAACAGCACCTAAGAACCGGTCCACCCACATATCAAATTATCAAAGCAGCGAACACAAACCAAACCAACATGATGAAAGTGACTAGATGAAATTCCCGTGTACCCTCAAGAACGCTTTGCCTATTATAAGAGACCGTTTTGGCCTGTCCTTTTCCACAAAAGGATTGGGCTACCTTGCTGCACTTTATTTACAGTTACAGTTACTTGCTCGTTACAAATTATCTTGCTATCAAACTATCTGTCACCGATAATTTCAGTGCTTGTAGAAAATACCTTGTTGAAAACCACTTGTCATTTCCTTCTGCTCCACGTTAGGTTCGACAATCGTACTTATCGAAAGGACTACGATTGATCCCGTATACTTGTGGTTCATCAAGACTCTTTTCTGGCGTCGTCGTCGGGGAGTGAAGCGCTCTTGGTATGTGGAAATTGGTAATGAAAATTATTACTAGGTGTTGAAATTTCTTGTCACTTGCTACGATGGAAAACCATCCTTTGAGGGGGTTGTTCGGGGTATCTTCACCTCGACCGGAACAAAAATTAGTTAACCCTCAATCTACTGCACCGACTGAAAATATTAGTTATGAAATTCCTTCGGGTATGCTAGAAGAACTGCAATCTAATGTTTATGTAGGAGATGGAACTGAACATCCTGATATGCACTTGATATATGTGGTTGAAATTTGTCGATTATTTAAGCTTGCAGGTTTACCCGGAGATGAAGATAAGAAGAAGGTTTTCCCTTTATCTTTTAAGGGAAAAGCATTGACATGGTATAGGCTATGCGATGATATTGGATCTTGGAATTGGAATCGATTGAAATTGGAATTTCACCAAAAAAAATTATCCTATGCATCTCATCGTGATAAGAATTATATATATAATTTTTGGCCCTGTGAAGGAGAAAGTATCTCTCTAGCTTGGCGTAGGCTTAAGTGAATGTTATATTCATGCCCCAATCATGAGATCTCAAGAGAAATTATTATTCACAATTTTTATGCTCGGCTTTCTCATGATGATTGATCCATGCTCGATACTTCTTGTATTGGTTCTTTAATGAAAAAGACTATTGAATTCAGGTGGGATCTTTTAGAAAGAATTAAACGCAACTCTGAATATTGGGAACTCGACGAAGGTAAAGAGTTAGGTATTAAGCTTAAGTTTTATTGTGTTAAATCTTTTATGAATACCGATGCTTTTTACAAGTTTAGCACTAAATGGACTTGACTCTGAGATAGTAGCCTTTTTTGTGAATCATTTGCTACTCATGTTGATCTCCCTAAGGAGAAGTGGTTTAAATATCATCCAACTACTAAATAAGAAATTAAATAAATGATAATAGCTAAAGATGAAACTATCATTTACAATGTGGATCCAGTTGTGCCTACTTCTATATTGAAAAACCAGCTTTCCCTGTTAGGATAAAGGAACATGCTAAGGTTTCAACTATGGTTCACAAAAGTAATATCAAAGTACCTAGACCTTCAGAACAAATGAAAGTAGAACCTAGTGTTGCTATGGTTAAAGATCTCCTGGTATAAAATATTGATGGGCATGTTATTTACTTTTGTGATGAAGTTGCTAGAATTCCCAAACCCAATGAAAAAGATAAACATAGACCTGTTGTTGGCATGCCTGTTGACTCAATTAAAATAGGAGATCACTGTTATCATGGTTTATGTGACTTGGGTGCTAGTGTGAGTGCTATCACTTTCACTTTATATCAAGAACTTATGAATGATATAGCACCCGCTGAAATAGAAGACATAGATGTTACTATTAAACTTGCTAATAGAGACACCATCACACCCCTTGGGATTGTAAGAGATGTTGAAGTCTTGTGTGGGAAAGTAAAATATCCTACTGATTTTCTAGTCCTTGGTTCCGCACAAGATGACTTTTGTCCCATTATTTTCGGTTGACCTTTCTTGAACACCGTTAATGCTAAAATAGATAGTGAGAAACAAACTGTCGGTGTTAATTTTTGTGACGAGTCTCATGAGTTTAATTTCTCCAAGTTTAGTAGATAACCTCATAAGAAAGAATTACCTAGTAAATGTGAAATAATTGGTCTTGCTTCTATTGCCATGCCTCCTACTGATCCACAAGAACAATATTTGCTAGACCATGAAAATGGTATGCATATGCATGGAAGAAATGAAATAGATAAAATTTCTTTGAACAACGACCTCTGCTCAAACACAATTTGCCTATTGAAACTCTAGGAGGTCCTCGTCCACCCAAGGGTGATCCTGTGTTTGAATTAAAACAATTGCCAGACACTTTGAAATATGCTTATCTTGATTAGAAAAAGATATATCCTGTTATTAATAGTACTAACCTTTCAGAACATGAAAAATAAAGATTATTGAAAATTCTGAAGAAGCACCAAGCTGCTATTGGGTACACTCTTGATGATCTTAAGGGCATTAGTCCCACTCTCTGTCATCACAAGATTAATATGGAAACTGATGCTAAACCCGTTGTTGATCACCAACGACGTTTGAATCATAAGATGAAAGAAGTGGTAAGAACTGAAATATTAAAGCTTCTTGAAGCAAGTATAATCTATCCCATAGCTGATAGTAGGTGGGTAAGTCCCGTTCATTGTGTCCCTAAGAAGGGAGGTATTATTGTTGTTTCAAATGATAAAAATGAACTTATTCCACAAAGAATTGTCACTGGCTATAGAATGGTAATTGATTTTAGAAAATTAAATAAAGCAACTAGAAAAGATCATTACCCTCTGCCTTTTATTGATCAAATGTTAGAAAGACTATCTAAGCACACACACTTTTGTTTCCTTGATGGATATTCTGGTTTTTCTCATATACCTGTTTCACAACCCGATCAAGAGAAAACCACCTTTACTTGCCCTTTCGGAACTTATGCTTATAGACGTATGCCTTTTGGTTTTTGCAATGCACCTGCTACATTTCAAAGATGCATGACTGCTATATTCTCTGATTTTTATGAAAAGATTGTTGAGGTTTTCATGGATGATTTTTTTTTACGGAACTTCTTTTGATGATTACTTAAGCAACCTTGATCAAGTTTTGTAGAGATGTGAGCAAACTAATCTTGTATTGAATTGGGAGAAGTGCCACTTTTTGGTTAATGAAGGTATTGTCTTGGGGCATAAAATCTCTGGACGAGGTATTGAGGTGGATGAAGCTAAAGTTGATGCAATTGAGAAAATGCCATGTCCTAAAGATACTAAAGGTATTCGGAGATTTCTCGGTCATGTTGGTTTTTATAGAAGGTTTATTAAAGACTTCTCTAAAATTTCTAGGACTCTTAAAATCTTTTACAAAAGGATGTTCCATTTGTTTTTTATGATGATTGTGTAGAAGCCTTTGAAACACTTAAGAAAGCCTTAACTTCTGCACATATAGAACAACCACCTGATTGGAACTTGCCTTTCGAAATTATGTGTGATGCTAGTGATTATGTTGTTGGCGTTGTTCTAGGACAAAGGGTTGATAAAAAATTAAATATTATCCATTATGCTAGTAAAACTCTAGACAGTGCTCAACGAAATTATGCTACTACCGAAAAAGAATTTTTAGCAGTTGTGTTTGCTTGTGATAAATACAGATCTTATATTGTTGATTCCAAAGAAACTATGCACACCGATCATGCTGCTATAAAAAATCTTATGGAAAAGAATGACGCTAAACCTAGACTCATTAGGTGGGTTCTTCTGCTACAAGGATTTGATCTACATATTATTGATAGAAAAGGAGCTGAGAACCCCATAGCTGATAACTTGTCTAGGTTAGAAAATATTCTTGATGACCCACTACATATTGATGATAGTTTACCTGATGAACAACTTGCTGCAATAAATGTTTCTCATAACACTCCTTGGTATGCTGACTATGCTAATTACATTGTTGCTAAATGTATACCACCTAGTTTCACATACCAACAAAAGAAAAAATTCTTCTATGATTCAAGACATTACTTTTGGGATGACCCGCACCTCTATAAAGAAGGAGTAGATGGTATTATTGTACGATGTGTACCTGAGCACGAACAGGAACAAATCCTATAGAAATGTCACTCCGAAGCTTATGGAGGACATCATGCGAGAGATAGAACAGCTCACAAGGTATTGCAATCTAGTTTTTACTGGCCTACTCTCTTCAAGGATGCCCGTAAGTATGTTTTATCTTGTGATGAATGTCAAAGAATTGGTAGTATCGGTAAGCGTCAAGAAATGCCTATAAATTATTCACTTGTTGTTGAAACATTTGATGTTTGCGGTTTTGATTATATGGGACCTTTTCCTTCCTCTAATGGGTATACACATATTTTGGTTGTTGTTGATTATGTTACCAAGTTGGTGGAAGCTATTCCAACTGGTAGTGCTGATCACAACACTTCCATTAAAATGCTTAAAGAAGTTATATTCCCAAGGTTTGGAGTCCCTAGATATTTAATGGATGATGGTGGTTCACACTTTATTCATGGTGCTTTCCGTAAAATGCTTCTAAGTATGATGTTAACCATAGAATTGCATCACCCTATCATCCTCAATGTAGTGGTCAGGTTGAACTTAGCAATAGAGAAATAAAACTAATATTACAAAAAACTGTTAATAGGTCCCGAAAGAATTGGTCTAAGAAATTAGATGATGCACTTTGGGCCTACAGAATAGCTTATAAAAATCCTATGGGTATGTCTCCTTATGAAATGGTTTACGGAAAGGAAGGTCATTTGCCTCTTGAGTTATAACATAAAGCATGTTGGGAAATCAAAGAACTCAACTATGATTTCAAACATGCCAGTGAAAAGAGGTTATTTGATATTAGCTCACTAGATGAATGGGGAACCCAAGCTGATGAAAATGTCGAACTATTTAAAGAAAAGGTTAAAAGATGGCATGATAAAAGAATCCAAAAGCGGGAATTCGAAGTTGGAGAATATGTTCTTTTGTACAACTCTTGTTTTAGATTATTTGCAGGAAAACTTCTCTCTAAATGGGAAGGACCATATATTATCGAAGAGGTTTATTGCTCTGGAGCTATCAAAATAAATAATGTCGAAGGTACTAATCCGAAGGTTGTCAATGGGAAAAGAATCAAACATTATATCTCAGGTACGCCTATTCGTGTTGAAAGAAATATTATTCAAACCATGACACTCGAGGAACACATAAAAGAAACCTTCCAGAACACTCCGGAATCCTGAAAAAGGGGAGGTACGTGATACGTTAAGTAAAAGGACTCCAAAAGATCCGCAAAAAATATATTTTTCAGTTTTGGAATATTACAAAATTAAGGAAAATAAAAAAACAACCAAGAAGGCAACCGAGGATGGCATAGGCCACCAGGGTGCCTGCCTTGCCTGGCGCGCCCAGGTGGGTTGTGCCCACCTCGGGCACCATTCCGACTCCGTTTTCCCCTCGTTTTGCTGGTTTCCCAAGATAAAAAATCTTTATATACCCACCGAACGTATTGACCACCGTATCACCGAGAAATCTTCTATTCTTCTTTCTTGCTGTTTTATGTTAGATCTGTCAAGTCAGGCATCATGTCTTCTCACTCCTCCAGCAAAGTAGAAGAGGATGCTTGGTTGATGAATATAGAACTAAAGAGAGAGGAACCGGAGGAAACTATCAAGGTTGATCAGGCCAAGAAAGTTGCGGGAGATCAAGCTCCAGCAGAGGGCAGGTCGTTCCAGCAAAAGAAGAAGACATCCTTCAACCGTACTACGAGCATTTCACCCCTACTGAAATGGAAGCTTTCAGGACCATTGAAATGGTCTATGTGCAAAATAAATATCTCACTCGGGAAAATATTCTGTTGCAAGATCACATCATCGCCCTTTGGAGCATCATTCGTAGATTGGAGGACCTCCTGAGCTTGAAGCGTGACACTACCTCATCACCATCACCACCATCACCTTCTTCACCACCAAAGGAGACTTGAGTATTGGGTATCGGCACTCCCCTTGGCTTGTGCCAAGCGTGGGGGAGGTGGCCAGTGTTCTATCACACCACCGTATTTGCCTTTATCTATCTTAGTTCGATCTTTAATTATCTTTCAAATTAGCTGAATAAAATTTTAGTTCAATCTTTTTCGAGTGTTTTCTTAGTGATCTATCTATCTATGTAATCATGTGCGAGATATATAATAAATTTTAGTTCGAGTTTTGCTTTCTTTACTTTTATGTTTCAATCAAAATAAAGAAAAAGGATAATGAAAAACATCATGTGCTATTCTTATGGTAAGTAATGACATCACATAAGGAAAAGTATAAGTGGTAAAATTTATTGGAGATTGACAAACATAGCATTGGTCAATGATGCAATTCATGAAAGAATTAATAAGGGAAAAGAAGATTCACATGCAAATACACTATCTTGGACATCTTTTATGACTGTGAGCCCTCATCAAAATATTATATGCCAAAATTCTTGACGTTGGACAAGGAAGACAATGTAATGATTTATGCTTGTTCCTATTCACATAGTTCCTTTAACATGTGGTGCTTTCCCCCTATCTTTGCTAGCCAAAAATTCCGCACTAAGTAGAGATACTACTTGTGCATGCAAAAACCCCTAAACCCAAAATCTTGTTTTGGGAGTCCACCAAACCTGCCTATGGATTGAGTAAGATCCTTAAGTAAGTTTTCGTTGGTGCAATAAGGCAATAGAAATTGCTTCCAAATGTTTTGGATCATTTAGTGTAAGAGAAAATTGAGCGTTGTACGAACTTGTGATGGAAAAATAATAAAGGTGACAGACTACATAATAAAGGTTTCTATCATAAGGGAAATATAATGTGACGTTCTTTTGCACTAAGAGATTGAGCATACAACCAAAAAGTGCATGACACCATCTGCTCCCCTTTGCGAAGGGCCTATCTTTTATTTTTATGTATTTACTTTTATGCAGGAATCAAAGTATTCTTCCCTATTCCTTTTTATTTTCTCTTTTGCAAGCATCATGTGGTGAGGAAAGATCTAGGCACATATATCCAGTTGGATGTGAGTGAGCATGAGTTATTATTGTTGACATCACCCTTGAGGTGAATACGTTGGGAGGTGAAACTGTAAGAGCCCCTATCTTTCTATGTGTCTGGTTGAAACTTTTTGCTCATGGGTATGCAGTGAGTGTTAGCAATCGTAGAAGATAATATGATGGTCCAGTATGTGGGCTTGCCAAAAGGCTCCGATACGAGACTCTTCATGAAAAGATGATGAACTGTAGTTGCAAAGTTAACTGAGAACATAGTTTGTTGGTTTTCAATATAGTTTATGCTTCTAGTTCGATGTTGTGATGAATTATTCCTTGTTCTTGAGAAGTTATACGATAAAAGTTATGTGATAAAGTTTTATGATAAGGTTTGTAGATGTTATAATAATATGCATGATGCTTCTACCCCCGTATTTTGTCTTTATCGACACCTCTCTCTCTAAGCATGTGGACATGTTTTTCGATATCGGTTTTTCGCTAGAGGACAAGCAAGGTCTAAGCTTGGGGGAGTTGATACGTCCACTTTGCATCATGTTTCCATACTGTTATTTATAATGTTTTTATGCACAATAATGCTTTATGGAGTAATTATAATGCCTTTTCTCTCATAATATGCAAGGTTTGCACAAAGAGGGAGAATGCCGATAGTTGGAATTCTGGACCTGAAAAAGCTACGTTAGAGTTACCTATTCTACAGATCTCCAAAAGAGTTGAAAATTTACGGAGAATTGTTTTGGAATATATAAAAATAATGGAGCAAAAAACCTATCGGAGGCGCGCCCTGGTGGGTTGTGCTCAACGCAGCCCACCTTCGGTGCCCATCTTCTGGTATATAGGTCACTTTGACCTAGAAAAAATAAGGAGAGGGCTTTTGGAACGAAGCGCTGTCGGCTCGAGGCGGAACTTGGGAAGGAGCACTTTTGCCCTCCAGCGGAGCGATTCCGCCAAGGGAACTTCCCTCCCGGAGGGGGAAATTGAAGCCATCGTCATCACCAACAAACCGCTCATATTTGGGACGGCAATCTCCATCAATATCTTCAACAACACCATCTCCTCTCAAACCCTAGTTCATATCTTGTGTTCAATCTTTGTACCGGAACCTCAGATTGGTACCTGTGGGTGCCTAGTAGTGTTGATTACATCTTGTCACTACTGCAGGTTGCTACTAACGTGACACTACGATCAGAGACCCTTCGACGAAACTGTGTGCGATGCCATAATCGCAAACGGTGGTGTTAAAAACTGTCAAAAAAGGTGCAAAATGTTTGCGATGGAGGATGCATCAGACACGGTTCAGATTTTAGTTGCGTGTGCGATGCAGGGCATACGGTTCACATCAATTAACTGTTTGCGATGAGGAGGAACAAAAGAAATGGGCAGCCAGATGAAGGTGTGTGCGATGTACAACATACGGTTCACTCGGATGAACTGTTTGTGATTAGGCAACACAAAAGAAACGGTCAGCCAGATCAAAGGTGTGTGCGATATACGGCATGCGGTTCACTCGGATGAACTGTTTGCGTTGAGACATGAGAATAGAAACGGTTCAAATGAACAAGATGTGTGTGATATGAGGCAAATAGGTATGTACGTGTGCGAAGACCAATAACAACACAGACGATTATTGCTAACAAGCCGTGTGTGTTGTGAGCAAACTATTGCTGGTATACAATTGTGAGTGATTGATGAAAACATCACCGACGGGTTTCATTGTTTAGTTCGTGTGCGATGTGATTTTCTTTGTCCGCACAACATGTACGCTCTGTCTACAGAGCATCAACATATATACTTAAAAAGACAGCATTGCATAACCAAATTAAGCATACAATTACACAAGTGACTACACACATAACATTTCCACACACCAAAGTAAGCAATTACATGCAAACTAAAGTAGGAGAAACAAGGATCTAATCATGTACTTATTGTTGCGACGACGCTTCCCATTGCTCTGCTTCCGGCTGGATCCCTGGCCGTTTTGGGGAAGGAGGCACTTCCTCATGTCAACGATCCGCCTGTACATGTCATAGCTCGTGTACGCCTCCTTGGCCACGTACACGACGTGAGCTTTGTCGAATTTCTCCATCCAGGCCGAGTGCCAGGCATGCTTCTCCTTGTTGCACGAATCCTTCATGTCTCTGTAGTAGGGGTCGATGATGGCCTCGGCAAGGTGAACCAGTGAGTCCATCTCATGCTCCTTGCTGCTCCAGATCTTGTATTGGCCCTAGATGTCAACAAGATTCTGGGAGGCGATGCCCGAATTCTTGAGCGCCTTTACATCGTTGGTGATGTCCACCATAGCGAACCTGTAGTGGGGGCTATTGACAAACCTGGCGAAACGCTCGCAAGGCCTTGTGGCCAGGAAATAGTGGTAGACAAGGACGTGGTGGCGCACGCACATCTGGGCGACGGCGACCTTGGGACGAGACCCGACACGAGCGCGGGTGTACTCGAGGTCAAACCCGACCACCTTGTACTTCTCCGCGGCAAGCAACAGCTCCATGATGTGGATGGGGTGCTCCACCCAGACCGGGTCGTTGGTGTACACCACAGAGAGGTCCATGAACCTTCTTTGGGTGTCCACCATGGCATGCATGGTGAACTGCTGCTCGTCGTCGGCAGCCGCTCGGAGCGCCGTTGGAGCCGCGCAAGATACCATCTAAGAATTTCTCGTGGTGGGTGTGCTTCTTGCAATGGTGGGACGCGATCGAAAGGTTGAAGAGACACAAGGGTTAAATGGCCGCTGTAATAAATGGGGGCCGGTCGGCCTGTAATCGTCACGTCTTGTCATGGCGTTCGTAGTGGAGGATTCTAGTGCACGCTTGACAACACCGCACCGCACGCGTGGGCTCGAAGAGGCGCCAAATGTATCGTCACTGATCCTGTTCCCGCACTACCGCGCTGTTTACCGTGCAAGCTTCCTGCCCGGCTAGTTTGGCTATGCGTCGGCTAGAAGAGGGACAAATCGTGGACGTTAATTGGCAAAAAGCTTTGTAAAAATGAAGTGTGTGGAATGACTTCGATCATAAGTTTACCCGTGGGTGATGAGGTCAAAGTTACATAGAAGGGTGATGATGGACACTCGAGTGCGTTAATTAATTCTATGCTCTAGAGTGCACACGGTGGAAGAAACCAAATATGTGCAATAATGTCGAAGATCACAGTCGAGTTATCTATAGAGATCGTGTGCTGTGAGATCGACAAGGTAAACTAATTTGAGAATGGTTAATAAAATCTAAGACCATTGCATAATAAGGTCAAAATAGTGCTAGCAATATATGAGTCTCATACGATGCCATTTCAACGATTGTACCACAAAAGCTCGAAATGTTACAAGGTTCAAATTCAGAGTTGCATGGCTCAAATTCGAAGATTACAAGGTTCAAACTGATATTAGAAATGAAATTCAGCTCATCAGCCACAAACGCTCACGCTGATCTGCTGAACATGGATATCAGAGAAGTTCAAACTAATATCACCGCTTCTAAGTTTGGTTTCGAAACCTCACAATTTTTGCGAAGGGGTCAGCCACTGAGAAGTCATGTATGGGGTTGACACGGTGACTTCCGATTACTCTGTCATCCGAAGTTCCAAAATGAAATTCAGCATACTTAGAGCCTACTCCAATCTGCCGCAGGCGCCGGCGCCGATCAACAAACCATTCATTTTTGCGAAATAAATGTAGGGCAAACCTCATTTCCTTGAGCACCCTTGCTCTGAGAACAAAGAACCTAGCGAATATAATCTCCGGTAAGGTCCCACAATAGGAGTTCAAAGTAATTTCTGAGAGATGCAGATTTAAGCAATGGACGTGGTTGTTATATTGTATCACATTATCCACCACTGGGCCTAATCTTATCTGCAAAAGAAGAAAACGTGTTAGTGCCTACATGCAGTTCTGAACATTACTATAGGCCTATTTGGTTTGCAGGATTTGTAAAATGCACTAACATGCCATCTTTGATCTGACATGATTAACATGGGCATTTGATTACATTCTAGAAAAATGTAGCCTTCTTCACAAGATGTTGGGGTGGATGAAAAGTTCCCTAAGTAAACTAGTACAGATGAATCCAAAGGAGAAATGCTTATTGATTGTAACCATATGGATCAAGCAACTAATATGGGGGCATGTATGTACTGAAATCCTCCAAAAGAACCTTCAAAAATCGTAGTACATTGTCATTGCAAACTTGGAAAAAGGTGTCACAAATTGAACTCCCTTATGGTTAACATTTAACAGGAAAGGAACATCACCTTGATATATAGCTTCTCCAAGCACAGAAAGAATCTTAGGAAACTGACAACTTGCTCCAAGTTGGGGCCGATAGATTCTAGCGCCAAGACCTTCACTGTGCGCAGTTTCGGGGTCATGCTTGTCGGAATCATTTTCTGAATGACAGACGAACAAACATCTTCAAAATTAAAAATAATGTTAATTTGTAGAAGGAGAGGTAGAAGGCGGCTGTTGTACCTGTGGATCCAATAACAAGTTCAGAGTATTTGTGAGAGGAGTAGCCCACCACTGTCAATTTTGTCCCAGAAATGACATTGATTCTTGTTGGACTGTCTTGATCAACTACAAGTAATCTCTCAGGTGCAGGTGTGTCCTCAATGACCATACCGTGGTACACATCTTGTGATGTCTTCCTGCCGCACCAGCAACACACATCAATAATCCGGAGAGTCATGGAGGTGATGTGGAAGGTACTCAACCCATTGATCGCCAGAAGACGAAGGTACTCGAGTGCAGTATAGCCACGGAGCAGGCGCTCCATGTCACCGTTTGAGAGGCAGATGACAACGAGCTCGAGGTGCTTCAGTCATGGTAGAATAAGAGCGGGCGCGTCATTAAGGGGGATGGCAGTTCCTGAACTTGGCGACGCGCAGCGTGGGCGCGACGCGGAGTGCGAACGTTGGCAGCGACCGCATATGCCCATCATCAAAAGTGAGCTCCTCAAGCTGATCTAGGGCGGGGGATCGGAACCAGTCGCCAAGCTTGGCTCGCTCCTTGCCGTTGGAACAGAACTTGCCCATTAAAAGGCCTTTGGTTGGGCCAAGGTGACTGCCGAGGATCTTGGAGAACGCATCCAAGCTTTTGCGATAGCCATGGTAGAGCTCATGGTGTCGATGAGGTCGAGAGGGCTGGAGTTCCATAGGGGGCGCAACCGCGGGGAAAGGACGGTTGTCCGCGCCCCATATTTGATTGGGAGGAGGGAGATGATGACTCTCAACATATCATCGGGGAGGCCGCTGATGAAGTCTAGGCCTGCTGGAGTCGCTGGCGGTTCTAGCTCACCCAGCCTCCGCTTGTTGGCAACCCTGTTCTCCACCTCCGGAGACTCCTTGTCAGCGGCGCTTTCTGATAGAAATGGGAGTACATGGAATATTTAGTTAAAACAGGGCAATAGAAAAGTGTGTTGGTAAGTAGAAGTTATTAGGTAGGAATATAGTAAGAAAAGGGAATAACAATTGGTTGCTTAAATACTACACAATTCATTTGACATTACTGGGTAAGTCAACATGCAGATAGTTGAAAAGAAAATTTACTTCGAACAAAGTCTGGATGGATGATTTTGTCGGGGAAGTTAGCATATATCTCATGACGAGGCCCTTTTATGTGCAGTGCAATTTTAGTGCCAGCTTTCAATACATAAAACTTTGCAATTTCTTTCCAAAAGCTAATGCCAAAATAGGAGTCACCACGTTCATCATGTCTTACAATAGCAACGATTGTAAATCCATGGTTTGTGTGAAGTATGACATCCGTGGAGCCTTGATCTATGTAAAGGGAACAAAATTGCACTACATAATCTGTTGCATATCAAGGGATATTCTGCAGAAAATGGTAGGATTGTTAAAGAAAATATGGTAACATGCAAATATGGGCCAAAACTGAAAGAACTATCCAACAGTTGAAATGGAAGGACAAAAATCTATAATTAAACAGATAGGGTAAACATGATGTCATGGAAATATGAGAGTAATTGAAAGAACAATACATCATTAATTTGTCTAATATAGAAAGAAGAGGGGAAAAATCCCGTTTGGTGTATATGGTGCATGTGGCACCTTTTATCCAAATGTAGCAATATTTAGAATATGTTCAGGAAAGTAGGCCATGCCAACCGATTTAGGGTGAGATTGAACATACCGCACGCGTCCTCAAGTTATCTGGTACAGTGAGATGGAATCTATGGCGGAGGTCGCAAAGTCCTGAAGTGTCGGCGCACTGTACATTCTATGAATGAAAGAAAACCTTCAAATCAGCTCGAATAAAAATGAATTCACGGCAATTTCCACCGGGTGATTAAAGGAGGCAGATGAACTAGGATAAGAGATGAGATAATATCTCGTTAAATTAGTTAGTTACCTTGTCGTCCATGAGAAAGAACCCTCAGTACGGCAGATTCCCCAACCGAGCGGAGCTGGGTCGACCGCGAGCAGCATCGAGAAAGTCGATAGCGATAGGCGGCGGCAAGTGGAAGTGGCAAAATGCGGTGAGCTTTGCCGGCAGCCTGGCAGCAGCGGCAGGCGTCGAGCTAAGTGTTTACCGCTTTGATAGGCGGTGCCATGGCATAGACGCGGAGGAGCTTGTGCAGGTGTGAATGGGGAACGTACCAGAGGGGCCGAGGCGGTGGCGGGCGGGGTGAGTGTTTTTGTGACGTGGGGATGGTGAGGGTTTTCTTTTTTCCTTTTTGAATTGGGTGGTGAGGGTTTTCTGTCCCACAAGGAATTTTGGGGGCGACGGTTTTCTAGAGCGAACTGTGTGTGATTGACGCAGCAGACAAAATGAAAGTCATTGCACACGGTTCAAATTTGGGGAACCGTGTGTGATTGACGTACTACCTTCGTCCTGGTTTATTGGCCCCCCTTTGTAATTTTTACCAAATTTTGACGAAATATTTAACATACTCACACATACACAAGCGTACACGTACATAAGCATAGTTCAACCATAAGTACATAGTTCAACCGTCATTAAGCATACTCAAGCGTACATAGTTCGATCCATCCCACATCTCATCTCACATGCGGTCGATATGATCCTGAAGCTTCTCTAGGTACTCGGCGTACGCGCCGTGCGCCACCCTGCGAGAATACTTCTGCTTAAAGGAGCCGACGGCCCGTCCTCTTGCATACGCCAGAACACTTAGATACGCGTGATGAAGCTTCTGGTTGCAAAATGGGCATCCATAGCCGCCGTTCCAGGTCCTAATACGCCTGTTATGCATTCCCGCATAAAGCTCCCTCAGGATTTGCCTCTTGTACCTCCTCTGGCCATCTTCATCCTCGCTGTCCACATCGTCAGACAGCACCTATACAAATAGTAAAACAAATTTCGCATCAAATCAATGATTACATGCCGTGAAGTAGGATTAGAAATTTATGGCTATTTATTTATACATATCCAGAGATTATGGTTCAATTTTTAAGCACACTCGTCCATGTACAGACCAATCTTGAAGAAAATAATGGCACAAACATATGTAGGTCATTCAAAATCAATTTTCAAGCCCTGGCTAGGAATTATTAGCACGAACACTAACCCTGGTCGGATTACTAGCAGAAATCATTTGCACAGATGAAACAACTAATCACTTATCACATGTACCATTCAAACAATCAGTACACTACACGGATCTAACAAAACTTACTCAGATTTCATGGATTGGGAGAACATAACCATAGGATTTCTATTCCAAAAAGGGGGAGGCAGGAGTAACCAGAGAAACCCTATGATCTATTTGACACATAAATGGGTATAGATGACTAACCGGCTATTCGTCCTCGTCGGAGTCGTCGCCTGAGTGGTGAGTCGGAGTCGATGTGGAACTCCGCCACCGGCTGTGGAAGATCGACGTCGTCGACGATGTCAGGGTGCAACGATAACTCACTGGCGGTGACGGCAACCTCTATCTCCATCTCCACGCCGTGCTCCGGTGCTTTAGCAGCCCTGACGTCGCCACTCCCTCCGATGGGGCACTTCGGCGGCATCCTCATACACTGACGGCTTTGAGGACTGAGAGCGGCCTCGAGGATGCAAGCAGAGAGAGGATTGTGTGTGTGTGTGTATAGCTAGGATGGGGGTGCGGCCACTCGGGCGCACCATTAATATGGAGTAGTGGGAGAGAGGTGGGCGGCGGTCAAACCAATGGCTCCCCTCCTGCTGTGCCTGCGCACCGGACTGCTCGCATGCCTACCAAAGTTTCACATAGCTACTCGCACGCCTCCCGATGACACTGCGCAGCGAGCACGCCTCCGTCAATTCACACACATGCATGCACGCCTCCCCGTATGCCTGCGCGGAGAACTACTCGCATGTGTCCCGTCAACTCACGCCTGCTCGCACGTCACACGGGTCGAGCGGCAGCACGCATATTGTTTTTCTATTTGGATGATTACTGCTGCCGCTTTATTGCTTAACCAAAGCATGGCACGTATCCATTGTTGGTCTAACGCTCACGGTTCAAATAAATAATCCATTTGGGATATTGGTTCCCAATTATTAATAATCTCGTCTGTAATTAGATAAAGATTACATCAAATCTGGTCTCAAATTTGGAAAAAAAGTACAATGGCACTTTGTATTGGTGTCCATATGACAACACGATAAGTTTCATGAACTTCAAATAAGTTTTGGATGTAGTAGAATTTAAAAATCAAGATTCTCACTGTTTGAAATTTGTTGCACGGGGAGTAAACATGCACCCAGTGAGACACATGTGTTTTTGCAATCCACTTAGGTGCACTGTCACGTGTGCATGTAGCTCAAATTTGATTTTTGCACATTATACCCGTAGAAAATCAATCAATCAATGTACTAAAACGTCTTGATGATCTATGTGATTTTTTTGAAATTAAAACATCCCTTCTTTGGTAACATGTATTTTCACCGCGGGATAATTAATTTAACATGCATCGTAGTTGCGGTGGATTTGTGGTGTGTGGGTGGGTGTGTGCGTCCGGGGATGGCGGGTGGCTCGCAGTACACTACGAGTTGTGAGCCACCGTGTGGGTTGGCCGTTTGGTTAGGCAGGCCGGTGCCACATCAGAGTCATGAAATCATTATTTAAACAACCCTTTCATACATAAATGTTTTGGCCACATGCAGTCGATGGTTGTCCTACACGACACTCGATACTCGCATGTGACGCTTTCTGTGGGCCCGCGAGGTCGTCATCCATCACTTTGACAAACAGCCGTCGGTGAGGTTAATTTGACCAGCAAGGTAGAATCTTTTTTGTTTGTGTTATGGTGGTATATAGTACGCGTCGAAGAGGTGGGAGGGGACTAGCATGTATACTATACGTACGCGTCCGTGAACAAGTAAAACTCACTCAGTGTCGGGGCTTTTTGGTTTCTGAGGCACGTGCCACATCAAAATTGTGAAATTGGCTATTCAAACATCACACAACACCTCTTTGGGCCACATGCATGCACGTGGTGGTTATCCTAGCTAGGACACTCACATGGGTAGTACGCTTGATATGAACCTCGCTCTGTGTGGGTTCATGGTTTACGGTTTTTGAGGCATGTGGCACATCAAAGTTGTGCATTTGGGTATTCAACATATATATGTTTAGACCACATGCAAAGTGGTGGTGGTTGTCCTCTTGCACCCACTTAAGCGGTTATCAGCGATATCGATGCTATCCATCTGTGGGCCCGCTTGGTCCATCACTACTTTTTGCCTGACAACAAGAGAGGTTAATTTGACTTAGGAGGGGATTATTATTTTTGCTCTGGGATGACATGCATGATATAGTTTGAGCACACACACATGCATGGGTATTCATGAATCCCTCCCATCGAGTCGAAGTGGCTAGTACAACGACACATCATGAACCGATCTCGCTCTGTGTTGGGAGCTAGTGTACAATTTTTGACACATGTGCCACACCAATGTTGTGTATTCAAACATGCATGCACGCATCACCTCCATACATATGCATGTCGTGGTTGCCTTTGAACGTTACACTCCCTCGCGTGGTTATCGGTGACAAGCCTATATATTCATGGGCCCGCGTGGACATCCATGATCACCTTGACCAACAACAAGATAGGTTACCATGGCGGATTCTTCATTTGATTCGTGTTATCGTTGTATAGGTCATGTTGAGATTCAGACCTTATGTTTGAGCGCATATACTATGCACGCATGCATGCATGAATCCCCGTTGTTGGCTTGAATTGTGGTGTAATATGCATATGCATCATCAACCTAACCCTCACTCACTGTGCCACATCAAAGTTGTTCCATTGTTACTCAAAAATACCTCTCCATACATATGTTTGGGCCACACGCATGCAGTAGTTCTCTTCGGGGACTAGCTACTTGCGTGATTATTGGCGAGCTAGCCCATCTTCGGGGTCGCATGGACGGCCATCACTTTGACCAACAACAAGAGAGAGGTTGTACGACCAAGGTGGATTATTCTTGGTCCATTTTACGATCCATCTTGGTGAGATATGCCGTCAGGCCCTCTGACTGAAAGTGTGTGTGTGGGGGCACTACTAGAGAAAACCCTAGTAGCAGCGCTCGAAATATGCATAGCAGTAGCGCTGGGTCCAGCGCTACTGCTAGCGTGCTACAGCTAAGTTGTAGCAGTAGCGCTGGTATGGGCAGTACTACCGGTAAATATTGTTAGCAGTAGCGCTTCTTGGACCAGCGCTACCGATACCTATCTGTAGTGCTTGTTCATAGGAAGCGATGCTGCTAATCCGGCGCTACTGCTAGGTGCTTTCCAGCGCTACTGCTAATGTTCCTGCTTTCACCAATTTGCACCCCTCTACGTATTTGTGTTGTATTTATACAGGCTCTATACAATAGTTTCATCACATCATACTAAACATACACTATTCTCATCATATCATAGACATATAGTAGTCTCATCATACCATCATCATCATTCAACACAAATATCATCAAATCTCGAAAATAGCGATACACAAGTGTGATCATGTCATCTCTCAAATAAGTGCAACTGCATGGTCATGGCACACACACAAGTTTCATCATCTCTATCTAAACCATGATGTAGAAGAGAAGAGCGATCAGCATGAGCAAGAGCGCGACTATGTAGTACCAGCGGTCTCGTCCCTGCTCATGCTGGAGTGTTCACCTCAAGTAACTACTTTCAACTTCGGCTCTGCTCTCGAACCCTCTGTGGCTAGCACCCGGGTACCTGTGCACCTGGGCCTGAGCGGCTAGCCAGTGGTCGTAGACTCCTGGAACCCTCCCAACGTACACGACATAGTAGCCCTTTGCCATCTATGATCTATGTACCTCCATCAGGAGTTGATGAATTGAACGATAATATGCAACATAATGTACTAAAGAAAACAAGGAGGCATAATTAGAAAAATACAAGCAACCAATAGTAAACATAAATGACCATAAATAGAAAAATACAAGGAGGCATAAACTAGAGCGATCTACGCTAGTTCAGGACCATGGTTTCGTTACATCACATAGTTTCGCTGTGCATAAATTCAAAGTTTTGCCATAGAAAGACAGTAGTGACACATTGTCATCAACAATCAGTCCTCCATGTCGGCGGTCCAATCTTCATAGTCAGGGAGGAAGCACCCGAGCTTCTTGAAAGGCTTCAGGTCCAGACGCTGAGCGAGTAGCAGTGCTCGGACATCTTCCCGCGTGATTGGCCCATGGTAGAACATCCTTGTTGGTTCGAGGACCTGCTTCATGATCACTTGGGCAAGTTCACACTATAAGTGATAAAACTCAGCTCTGACTTGTGGCCCAGCTAACAATCTCAGCATCGTTGGTAGTAGGTGACATGCGAAGGCGTTGATTATCCCTTGTGTACTCGAGCAGGTGATGCATGAGGTAGAATCCATCAGCCATACTGGTGTGCGGTTGCTGGATGCAGCAGAAGTCGGTCTTATGACTGAAAGCCAGCCCACGATTCATGTACCTTTTCACCTTGATATATCCACCACACAGGCTGAAGGTTAACATGGCACTATCGATAACACTCTTTATGTGCTTGTAATCCTTTTTCCTGAGGTTCTTCGATGAGTCCAAGTACATCGCATGGGAGTATTCCATGGACAGAACGATGAGGATGCCGCCCCCCCCCCCACTGCGCAAATTAATTACACCTCAAATTAGCCTCCATGCTTGCAAAGGAATGATTAACACTTATGAAAGGATATGTGCGGATGACTTACGGGGGATGATAAGGCAAGAGAATCACTTCCTTGTCCTTATTAGCAATCATGAATTCACCGAGGTACTTGCTCGCATAGTCACGGTGCTCTTTGCAAACTGCCAAGAAGCTCTCGTGCATATAGAACGGGTCCGTGACGCAGATATATTTGATGTTCTCGACCCTGATGAAGTAGTTCAGATACAGCACATACATGCGGATGAACTGGAAATCCAGCTTGGTCATGTGGAACATGTCGTAGATGTAGTCAAATCGCAGGATGAACTTATTTGCGGGCCATCTCTCAACGTACAACCTCCCACCGGGCACCTGAGCCGCGTAAAGCGGGTATCCTGGTTTTTTCGTGACCAGACGGCTTTTCTCCCTGGCCAGCACATCTTCACATGGAGTCTCCTTAGATCATTGTTCAGTATGTGCTCTAGCGCTTTCGCAGGTAGGATTGGCTGGCTGGTGACATGGAAGCACTGCGCACCTTTGACAGGTATTCTGTCTAGCACCCGGGGCTCCAGAGGCGGCTGGCTGCTTGAAGCAGCTCTGGCTCCTTTAGGGCCTTTCTTGTCCGGTCTCCTCCTTTGCTTCTTGGTGGGTGGCGGTAGTGAGCCCACCATACCTTCCCTAACCACCACCCCCAGTGTCGTCGGTCTAATCAGTGGACGGGCCTCGTGGGGATGCTGGGTACATGCGGCATCTAGAGGCGTCTCCTGCGAGGATCGCTTGAAGCGAGACTTTTTGCATTCCGCCTTAGGACGTTCCGGCTCCGGCAAATCAGGCAGCATCAAGTCATCATCTCCACGCTCATAGCCTGAGTCTTCGCTGTCCTGAGCCATCAATCCTCCATCATCATAGTCGGTATTGAAATACTTGTCTGGGTCATCATCATCATCAACATTTGCTTCTTTAACAACGGGGGCTACATCATCTGGCACTAATGGAGGCTCTTCCTCACGTCGTCCGCTATCAGTCGCCACGACAGGTGCAAGTAATGTGGTAGGTGGGGTGGTGTTCATACCTTCTTGAGAAGGTGGCGTTGGCGTGATACTGGGAGCCTCGAGACAAAGAAGAGACTTGGGCCAAGGCAAGAACCAGCTCTTGCATGCGCCAATCATCTTAGGGGTCTCGTCGTCATCGACTGGTACCAGAGGAGGCAAATCCTCGAAGCCCGCTAAGACACTGGCCACGTTAACCTTGAAGACGCCATCGGGCATCTCTCGGTTGTGGAACATGCGGTCCTTTGGCTCCACGATAGTTGCCTTTCCCACGGCCACCTTCTGGCCCTTGATGTCGTAGAGTAGGGTGCACGGGGTGTCGTCGGCCTACGAAGGAGACATGTCTGCAAGGTCAAACATCCGAAAGGCAACTCAAACGGAAGACTATAGACATGCTGGTGAAAAGGGTATGATGCGTAATTACCGTGATGGCGTCGAGCTCAGCCAGCGATGAAGGCCCACCGACGATGCAAGAGACGGAGGTCGGGCTGCTATGAATAGGAGCGGGACCTTTTGTGGTTGCTTGAGCAGGTGCTGGTGCTTTGGTGTTCATCGAATTGCTCCCGACAAAGCAGGGAAGGGGAAAGTCCTCCGGCCATGCATTTGGATTGTTTTTCGTGAAATCCCATAGTGCCGGAATCAAGCTGACCACCGCGTCAGTGACCGCTGCAGAGACGGCCCTGAGCAACTCTTCTTTGGTCTTAGCTTTGGTCTTATCGACCGCAATCTTGACCTTCTCGTCAATGCTCTGCTGAGTGACGACCGAGCGTCTCTTCCTTCTTTCCTCTAGCTCCTCAGGGTAGCACGTCTTCCATGAGGCGCCATCCCCGACGCCGTGCACACGTCCATAGGACGGCGGCTTTTCCACCGGGACCTTCTTCAGCATGTTTAGGGCCCAGTTGAATGGGGTGTCCCACTTGGGCCTCGCCGACGACTGTGACTACTCGTCGCTTTCGGCTGCCTTTTGGTGCTGCTCTTTCTGCAAAAGGAATGTGGATGGTTTACTAATGTGACAAAACTTGCAGTCGAATTGATTGGAAGCTATAATATGATAATGTGGTAATATAACAATTACCAGAAGTCTCATGAACTCCCTCGTGATCGGGTCCATGTAAAAGAGCTTTTTTCTTTGTCCCACTTGTACCGGGCCCTAATCCAGTCAAGCTCCAGCGGTTCGGTGAACTCCACCAAGGGGTCTGGGATTCTGTGACTTTCACGTTCGGCGTCCTCCTTGGCCCATACGACCCTCTTCCCCTCGTAACCACGCCTTCCGAGGCGGTGGGGAGGCGTGTTCATGGCCTCGAGCGCCTTCATTTTCTCTGACTTTTCCTTGACACTTTCTTTAGCGCAATTCTCCTTGAATTTTGCAAAGTCCTCTTCTGTTATTGACGGACTGTCAGCATGAATCTTGGACCACAGTTCGTTCTTCGCAATAGCTTGTTTCACCCGAACTTTCTAGGAGGACAAGTCGTTGGTGAACGTCACCATCACCTTGTCGTTTATCTTTGTCATGGCGATGTCTTCCCACGGATCTTTATATTTTTCTTCATTCCGGCCGGGGAACAAGAACCTATTGTGCAACTTGTTTAGGAGCATGTTCCCCATATGTGGTATCTGCCTCAGCCTCTTGTTGTTGATGTTGGCAGTTTCCCTGACGATGCATCCAAGTTGATTGCCCCAGCACGAGCGCGCTTCCTCCGGCTCCGTTGGCTCTAACTTCTTGGGGTGCATCTCCATGAACACAATTTGTCTGATGCCAAGCTCATTTCGTCTTCGTGTCCTCTTCTTCTTCGGTGCTTTACCGGCTACGACAACATCGTTGCCGGTCTCGGGGGTGGTGTCAGTGCTGGTGCCAGTGCTGGTGTCGGTGTTGGGGTTGGTGCCACTGCCGCCACCATGCAACCCCATCTGGTGTTCGTCCAGGTAATCGAAATAGTGATTTGCTGCCTCGATGGTGTCTTCGAGGCGAGCAGAACCACCCGCGACTTCGGCGTCGGTAGACATGTTTCCTATTCAACAATTGTAAATAAAAGGTATAATGAAAAGAAAAAAGAGCCTATATTTGGTCGGAATGTTGATTCATTCCCCTTCCAGCAAATTCTGGGTACTCCATATGTCCTAGTTTCTAGCACAAGTCATGCAGAAAATCACGGAAATTTTTGGCATGACCTTTGCTAAAAAGTGGACATATGGAGCGCCTGAAATTTGCCGGAGAGGAAATGAATCAACATTCCGACAAAACATAGGCCACTCAGATATTTTTCGACAATTGACACAAGTTCATATAACAGATTTGATGCTACCTCAAGAGAACATGGAAACATTATATGACAGATTTCCAGGACTTAGCAAATTAACCATTAGCTACAGCCCTAAACAAATTTGCCCTAGCTAAATTTGCTAAAAAATTGGCCCTAGCTATATTTGCTACTGCCCTTATTAGCTACAGTTTTTAATTTGCTACAGTTTTATTTATTGGCTACTGTTTTTATACCTAATTTTTTGCTACTGTTTTTATACCTATTTGTTGCTACTATTTTTATACCTATTTTTTAGCTAACTTGCTACAAAAATTTGCTAACTTGCTAAAAAACGAAAAACAAAAATTTGCTAATCAGCTACTACCTTAATTTGCTAAATTTAATAATTTTGTTTGCTAAATTTGCTAACTTGCCCTCAAATTTGCTAAATTTGCCCTAAACAGAGGCTAAATTTGCCCTAAATAGAGGCTCGAGCAGGGGAGAGGAGAGGAAGAGGAGGGCAGGGGAGAGGAGAGGCTTACGGCGAGGGAGCTCAGGCTCGGGCGGCGGGCGGCGGCGGCGGCGGCGAGGTCGGGCGGGCAGGGGAGAGGCGGGGCGGCGTTGTGGTCGAGGGCGGGCAGGGGAGACGCCGATGAGGTCGAGGGCGGTCTTGGGAGACGGCCTGCAACCAGGTCGATGGCGGCCAGGGGCGACGGCCGGCAGTCGAGGGCGACGGACGACGCGAGGGCGGGCAGGGCGACGGTGACAGAGTGGGGGAAGAGGGTGTGGGGAGAGTGGGGTTGGGACTTGGCAGACTTGGCAAAATTTGAGCCCTCGCGGTGGTTAACTCAAAATAGCAGTAGCGCTAGTTTAGGATCCAGTGCTCTAGCTATCTTAGCTATAGCGTCGGGTTGTAAAGCAGCGCTACTGCTAATGGCACATAGTAGTAGCACTTTTTTAGGATCCAGCGCTATAGCTATCTTAGCTAAAGCGTTGGATCCTAAAAAAGCGCTACTGCTAACTGTTCCGTTTCTAGTTTTTAGTTTTATTTTTATTATTTTCCTTTTCTAGTTTTTAGTTCAGTTTTCTTTTATTATTTTCCTTTTCTTTTCTGTTTACTTTCCTTTTTCTTTTGTACTGCTTTCTCCCTTTTGTTTTTGTTTTTTTGTTTTTCTCCCGACGACGGCGTCTCCCTCTCCCCCACTGCGTGCATATCACCGGAACCATGCATGTGGTGGTAACATATCAGTTGACCGATAACAGTTACTTAAGTGCGGACACAAAATATATACATATATATAGATGTAGGTTTCTGATCAGCTGCGTCGATGACGTTTCACATTGAGCTTCTTCCCTTTCTTGTTCGTTCCCGAGTAATTGAGCCCCTCCTTGTGACTTTTCCGAAGCCATGGATTACGATCTTTCTTAGGTAAGGTAGTATTGATTATTCTTTTCACGTATGCTTCATCGTCATCGTCATCTTCCCTCATCGGGTTGCCGCATTGGTCATAGTCTTCCTCGTTGGCTACTCCATCCATTCCGACGATGCTCCTTTTGGATCTCCTCACAACAACACGGCTGGGATTGGCCGGGTCAGTTATGAAGAAGCATTGTGTCACGTGCTTAGCATGTACCCACATTTTGGCGATGACGTTAACGTTCACGGGAGTGCTGTTCGCGTGGGGTATAGACATGGTGGTGAAATACTTGTTTTCTCTTACGACGTCCTTGGCCCATCTGACATGGAACATCGTCGCATCGTGCATTCTAGCATAGTCAAGCTCCCAGATCTCTTCGAACCTTTCGTATAATCTCTCAGTTGTGACGTTGGCGTCAGTTACGCATTGAATTGTCACCCCAGAGTTCTGGTAATCACTATCCATGTCTTTGGCCTCAGTGTAGAACGTGTAACCATTGATATCGTAGGACTGATAGGTCGCGAGCTTGGGCGCGGGGCCATGTGCTAAGGAGTGCATGAGCAATCCGTCTGAACTGCCCTCTTTCGGGGGATTTTCAAGAACTTGCTGTTTAAACCAGCGCAAGAAAGTGGCATTGTGCTCTACAGTAACTTCATCGTCTGTCTTGAGCATCCACTTATCACGGTACTTCTTTGCGTGGTTTCTTTGTGCTGTGCCACATAATCATCTACCACATCTAGGTGTTGTAGCACTACTAAGTTATCCCTGTCAAAGTCGTTCCGTCTATCCGAGTAGTCCACGTGCATTTCCCTCCGGCCGTTCTTGTGACCATCTCCTTAGAGCTTCCCATCGTGCTTCTTGACGGGCAAACCAACAACAGGGTCACCTACGCTTATATAATTCTCACAAAAGGAGACGCACTCATGCGTCAGATACCCCTGACGATGCTCCCTTCCTGACGGGACATGTTACGAATGAATCCTTTCATGACCCCATTCATCCTATCAAACGGCATTATGTTGTGGAGGAATGTCGGCCCGAGGTCGATGATGTCGTCCACCATGTGGACACACAAATCCACCATAACGTCAAAGAACGCGGGCGGAAGTACATCTGAAGCTCACATAGTATGACAACGATCTCTTCCTGTAGACTTCATCCCGCTGAACCTTTTCTTCTTGGGGTCTAGAAATCTGCTTATCTTCCTACAGTAACCAGAACTAACTTTGATTCCCATAAGGCTCTTGATGAATTGATCGATCTCCTTCGCACTTAAGGTGAAGCAAGAAGGGGGGCAATAATTCTCCTCCTTCTTGTTGACTTTTCTGCCCCTTCCCCCTCCTCTGTCTCCGTCTCCTCCATCAACTTTTTACGGTGGAGATCTTTCCTGATCTTCAAATCTTCCAAGTCTTTCCTTGACTTCAGCCCATCCTTGGTCTTCTCCGGCATGTTCATCAGTGTTCCAAGCAAGCTCTCGAGGACATTATTCGTGATATGCATTGGATCAAGGCAATGAGGTGTGTCATGATTGGGCCCGTACTCCAAGTCCCAGAAAACAGACCTCGTTTTCCATACCTTCAGCAGTGGCTCTGGCGCCTTTTTGATCTTTCCCGACGCGGGGCATTGTTCCCAGTTTCTCAACAGCTCGTCGATTTCGGCGCCGCTCCTCTTACGTGGAGGTCCTCGAAGCTCAGCCAACCCAATGAATAGATCTCCACGCTTTCTCCACGGGTCATCCTTCTCGAGCCATCTACGATGCCCCATGTACATGATTTTCCCGGACCCGCCATCTTTCGTTGACATAAGCTGCTGAGACATTGTATCATCCATGCACCTCGTGCATCCGCAGTATCCGTGGCACACCTGGCCTAAGGTGTGCCCGTAACTGAGATAGTCGTGCACCATCATCATCAGCGCGGCTCTCATATGGAGTCCTCGAGTCTACTTCAAGTTGCACCAGCTTGGCCTCCTCTCTAGAAGCAGCTCTCTCGCTAGTCGTAGTCTTGTGAAGGAGGTCTCGAACATGAGGGTCCTGGACAACTGCACTTAGTAGCAGCGAAGACTGCGGCGTGACCGCCACCTCTTCTCCGCCATGTCCGGACTCTTCTTTGCCGTGTCCGGAATCGTCTCCGCCGCCATCGTCATTTTTGGACTCTTCCCCGCAGACATGTCCGGCGCCATCGTCTTCTTGTCGATCGGTCATCTCTTCGTCTAGCCCCATGTTGTTATTCCCTACCATGTGGACGTCCTCATCATCATCATCTTCTTCACTTATCCACTGAGTATAGCCATCCATGAAACCATTCATCAGCAGGTGCGCCTTCAAAGTGCCATGATCAAAATGGTCCAAAAGGACTCCTTCCTTGCATCTTGCACACGGACATCTAATCCTAGTCCGATTATTTACATACATGTCCATCACCGCAGATTGCATGTACCGCTCCACCTTCCATCCACTCAACTTCATGACTCACTGCATGGTATAACAAGCAAAAGGGTTATGAAATAAATCATGCATGCTTCAAGGTCATATATATATATATATAATTTTGGCATGACCTTGCCTAAAAATAGGACATATGAGTTTGCTCAAAATTCACCGAAACGGAAATTAATCGACATTTCGGCAAAACATAAGCAACTCGAGGGCATGTCACTAGCACAAATCTCTCCATATATATATATATATATATATATATATATATATATATCCCAAACACACATATTCTCATTCACACACATATTCCCATTCTTGAAATGAACAACTTTTTACTCACCTATATATATCTCCCGAGGGAGACCGAGAGCATGCGGTTAATTAGATGATGAGAGAGAATGATCGACAGAGCACGTGTGGCTGGCTAAATAGCTAGCTAGATCTAGTTGTTGGGGAGGAGAGGTGAATCTAGCTAGCTAACTAATGGAGAGGGGTTATGGTGGATGGGGGCATTAATGGGGGAGAGAAGAGAGGTGTAGGAGAAAGAGAGAGGCCATTTATGGAGGAGGGTGCCATTAATGAGGAGAGAAGAGAGGTAGGAGGAAGAGAGAAGAAGAGAAACAATGGTGGAGCTAGAGCGGAGAGGAGAGAGGGGAAAGGAGGGGGAGAGAGGGCAAAGTGGGGGAGAGGAGAGGAAGGTGGCGGAAAAGGTGGCACCAGCCGCAACTAGCAGTAGCGCTGCTTTGCAAAAAGCGCTGCTGCTATTGGACTTAGTAGTAGCGCTTTCCAGGAAAAGCGCTACTACTAAGAGGGGCCCACTAGCAGTAGCGGTGCATAAAAATAGAGCGCTGCTACTAAACTGTTAGTAGTAGCGCTTTTTTCTGTACACCGCTACAAGTACGAAAACGGTCGGTGGCCTCGTCTGGTCCCACATAGTAGTAGCGCGTTTCTGCTTCACAGCGCTACTACTATGGAGTTACTAGTAGCGCTTTTCCGGGAAAAGCGCTAGTGCTAAATAGCAGTAGCGTTTACTTCTTTCCAGTGCTACTACTATGCTACTGTGTATAAGCATTTCCTAGTAGTGGGGGGGGGGTTGCTACTTCACACATTGCTAGGTGAACCTCGGTTGGGGGCATGCATTCATAGCTTAGGATTCCCTTCGTGGCGACACGAGGGGGTGGGGGTCTGCTAGCTACTTCGCACTTTGCTAGGTGAACCTCGGTTGGGGGGAAGGGGCATGCATTCATAGCTTAGGATTCCCTTCGTGCCGACAAGAGGGGGCTATTAGCTACTTCGCACTTTGCTAGGTGAACCTCGGTTGGGGGGGCATGCATTCATAGCTTAGGACTCCCTTCGGGCCGACACGAGGGAGGGGGGCTGCTAGCTACTTCGCACTTTGCTAGGGTGAACATCGGTTGGGGGGAGGGCATGCATTCATAGCTTAGGATTCCCTTCGTGCCGACAAGAGGGAGGGGGGCTGCTAGCTACCTCGCACTTTGCTAGGTGAACCGCGGTTGGGGGGCATGCATTCATAGCTTAGGATTCCCTTCGTGACGACACGAGGGAGGGAGGGGGTTGCTAGCTACTTCGCACTTTGCTAGGTGAACCTCGGTTGGGGGGCATGCATTCATAGCTTAGGATTCCCTTCATGCCGACACGAGGGAGGGGGGCTGCTAGCTACTTCGCACTTTGCTAGGGTGAACCTCGGTTGGGGGGGAAGGGGCATGCATTCATAGCTTAGGATTCCCTTCGTGCCGAGATGAGGGAGGGGGCTGCTAGCTACTTCGCACTTTGCTAGAGTGAACCTCAGTTGGGGGGGCATGCATTCATAGCTTAGGATTCCCTTCGTGCCGACACGAGGGAGGGGGGCTGCTAGCTACTTCGCACTTTGCTAGGTGATGAACCTCGGTTGGGGGGGCATGCATTCATAGATTAGGATTCCCTTCATGCCGACACGAGGGAGGAGGGGGCTGCTAGCTACTTCGCACTTTGCTAGGTGAACCTCGGTTGGGGGGTAGGGGCATGCATTCATAGCTTAGGATTCCCTTCGTGCCGACACGAGGAGGGTGGGGGCAAGCAATACCATGCGCTTTGCGAGAGAGGTGCCACATCGAAGTTGCATTTGGTGTTTGAAAATCAAACCACCCTTTTGATACATAAATTTGGTCCACATGCTAGTGTGTTCGTGTTCTGACCCTCTCCCGTGTCATTTTTCGCCAAATATATGAACATTAGACAAGTCGGATGATGCAACAGACATGGTTCACTCAAACTAACCGTGTGCCACGCTGGTGCAGCTGTCACGCACACATCCGCACAATACATTGGGCTACACGAGCCTCCCCCTCTCAAAATATCTGCCCGCCTCGAGGGTTTTTTGTGTTTCATAACACACGGTTGTTATCTCCGGACCGTGTGCAATGTTTCTTGTTCCCAGTCCCGCCTGCATCCCTAGAAAATATCCACCCGCCTCGAGGGTTTTTATATTTCATAACACACGGTTGTTATCTCCGGACCGTGTGTGATGTTTCTTGTTCCCAATCCCGCCTGTATCCCTAGAAAATATCTGCCCGCCTCGAGGGTTTTTTTGTTTCATAACGCACGGTTGTTATCTCCGGACAATGTGCAATGCAGTATCATCAAAAGTTTCAATATCCCGGCATTTCACTCCCATGTTTGACTCCCGCGTATTAAAATTTTCAGTCCCCGCGTCATTTCCTCAAACACCCCGCCCCCCCTCCACACACACACACACACACACCAAAACCTCCTCGGGCATGCACGCGCACACACACACCCCCTCCCTTGCTCGAAACCCTAGCAAGGTCCCCGCCACCGCTGCCGCCACCGCCGCAAGGCCTCCATTGTCAACATCTGCCGGTTTGCCCTTACCCACCGATCTCCATACCCAGGCCGCCCTGGGTTTCTTAGATGGCGCCTGCCAAACACCCCCCTTCCCACAGATCCCCATCCCCATCCCCATCCCCCACTCCAGAGCGTCGTAGCCTAAGCCCGGCTACGCTACCCGTGGAACTCGAGGAGCAACTGGCCCAAAAGAAGTGTATAGCAGTCTCTTCGCCCAACGTCGCTGAGGAAGCTGACGACCATCACTGGCGGCAGGCACTCAAGCAGCGGGCTAGAGTATGCGGGCATGTCTCGGTCGCCAGCCACAACATCGAGGTCATCGACAGCGACGGCCTAAGGCGGGCTATGTCACAGGTTAAGTGGCCCATCCCCAACCCCTCGGGTTGAACCGCCGTCGATCTCATCCATGGCCCCACCGCTGATCTCCTCTGGCTCGCTGTCAACAATTTGCCATTCTATATCGCCATCGAGCCCCTTTTGTCATTTCTGAAGGACACATTCTGCAACGCTGGCTTGGGATCCACAGCTTCCAAGTCAGACATCATCGACGGCTACCACGAGGAGGGCACCCTCTCCGGTTCTTCCAGGGGGAAAGCGCTCGTCTGCGACATCAGGGAGGGCACCCTATAGCCGTGCTGTTCCAAGGGGAAGGAGCCCATCTGTGACAACATGGAGCGCATCCAGGGTCCATGCTCTTCCCACGGGAACAAGCCCATCTTTGACAAGTGAGGAAACCCATGATTTGTTTTGTCGTGCCTCCTCACAAGGGGAAACCCATGATTTGTTTTGTGGAGTCCCTTTTGTAGTGTAGTGAGAATATGTCCAGTTTTAATTGCTATATCTGGTTGTTTGCAGTATGCCTTGTTTATTTCAGTTGTTCACAATGCGATGCTCTATATGTGCAATTATTTACTGTGCAGTATATTTCATCAATCCAGTTTTAAACATACCGATAGGAATGCATATATTTGCTTGCTGTTAAGCCTGTTATAGCTAGCATATGCCTCTTTTAAAGTTTTTTGATTGTTCAGTTGTTTGTAGTTAGCATATGTCCAGTTTCAAATGTTATCTTTGGTTGTTCGTAGTATGCCTTGTTTATTCCAGTTATTCACAACGTGATGTTCTATATGTGCAAGTATGAACTGTGCAGTTCAATTTCATCAGTAACAGTTTCAACAATACCACTATGAATGACTACATTTGGTTGCTGCATCTTGTAGTTAACAAGCCTTTCCATTTTTATTTAACAATAACCAGTGTACTTAGACCGGCGCAATACCAGTTTGAATGACTATGTTTGCTTGTTGTTAAATCTTAGGCCTGTTGCAGTTAGCACACCTTTCCACTTGTTTTGCTTTACTAGCGTGCTTAAACCTGCACACTGAAACTATCTTTTGGAGATTATTTTTTCTGCCATGTATAATTTTGGTTGATGTTTAGCCTGTTGTGCTTAACATGCTTCTCGATGTACCTACATAGGACAATTTTGGGAACGACTGCTGTTTTCCATCGAGGTTAGTTTCATCCCATGGCTTGTATCTACTCACCGTCCAGGATATCGGTAGCTGGTACCATATAGGTCAGCTGCTGATAAGGGACTAATCGGTGAATCAGACTTTTAACTGAATATATCTGCAACCCATTTATCGTTAGGTTAACTAGGGCCATATGTAATATATCTGAGGCTACATAGCAACATGAATTGTACTTAATGTCTAAATATGCAATCCTAGGCTACATAGCAGCAATGAAGAGTGTTACATTAATGTTCTAATGACGTCTAGATATACGTAGAAGAGCAGCAGCAACAACAACAACAACAACAACACAACCCTGTTTGGATACTCAACTTAGCTAGAGGTTAGAGTTAGTTTCTAGCTCATTACTAACCCTTAACTAACTCCATCCAAAGAGTTGTTTGGATGGCAGGGTTAGATTGACAATAAATGCACTAGGAGAACGAGCTCCAATTAGCACCTCTTGGGTTGGATAGTTTTTTGGGTGGGTTATAGATGCAACTAGCTTAAACTAGCCCTCATGTTTAGATATACTTTAGGGCTATTTGAGCCCGAACTAGCTCAAACTAACTATAACCCATGGATACAGCAGCAGTTAATCAGCCGATAATTGGTAAGAATGCACTAAACTCCTTCCGGCCCATAATATAAGATGTTAATTCATCTAATATGTTAGTATATTGGATGTTATAAGATACTCCCTCCGTTTCTAAATATTTTTCTTTTTAGAGATTTCAAATGGACTACCGCATACGGATATATATATAGACATATTATAAAAGAGTGTTGTACTACATCATTGTGCAATTGTTGTTTAGCTTCTAATATTAACTTGGTGCTTTTAGGTACATATGTCATTGGCAAAGATCCGCACTTCGACCCTTTCTGCGTATGGGGCAATGAGATATCGATGAACCAGCATCAAGTGAGGAAGCTGATAAAGATTGTTAGTAAAATGGGTCCAAAGATGGCAATTAAACTATTTGTTTACACTTTATCCAAGACAACAGTGAACTGCAGGATGGTAAGTAAGAACTCTGCAGCCTTCTTTTTACTACCCATAATGAGTTCTGTTAGATGACAATGTCTGAATCTTTTTCCTTTGCAGTGGTTGCCAAAGCAGTTTACTCAAGATTACCTCTCAAACTACATGATTGGTGGGCATGCAAAGGTTAAAGTATTTCTACCAGAACACGGTGATTATCTAGATGTTTTCATGAAGACCGTGAAGGATGGGCGGTCGGCCATCACAAGGGGTTGGACTAGAGTCGTGTGTGCCTTCTGCATGGAGGAGGGCACAATATGGGCATTCCGCTTCACCTTGTTCAGCAACTAGAATATATTTCGCCTCTTTCTTTACCGTCTTTAATAGTACAAGTATAAATTGTGGTTCATCATTCTTTATTTGGTTCTTATGTAATTCTTGAACATAGGTACATATGAATCGAATAATGCATTGGTTGTTTGAACCTAATGGATATGAATAAAGCTGTAGCATACACTCAAATTCAAATTCAAATCCGGTACAATTTGACATAGCAGCTATTAAATTATAGTGAAATTACGCTCTCCAGGTTTTACGGCACACACGGTTGGTAAAACACAAACGTTTGCGATATACACCATAGTCCGAGACGGTGCACAGAGAGGAAACGTGTGCAAGCATGCACACAGTTGTGGTTTGCAAAGTGTGTGCGATGTCAGACAATATCACAAATGGTGGGGGCAAACTAAACATTTGTGTTAGTTGCCTTATCGTAGACGATTCGCAACCATGAACTATTTCTGATGAAGTATGCATCGTAAACGTTGCACCACAGAATAGCGTGTGTGATAGTTGTCGTGTACGACGATGTTACGACAGTCCGATGTTTCGTAATCCTGTCCGACACTCGTATGACGATTAGCTAATCTTCTTAATAGTGAACCATTTGTGATGGGCCGCGCATCATACACGTTCTATAATAGTGAACCGTTTGTGATGGGCCGCGCATCGTAAACGTAGCACCATAGACTACCGACTGCGATGGCAATGCGAGCAGAAACGAGTACGAGTACTGTAGGGGCCCTATCCCCGACGGTTTCTGGGTCGTGTGGGAAGGACCCTCCTATCGCCCACACTCACTTGGCAACATTTTCAAATGCCATCGCGGAAAGCGATTAAAAACCGTTTGTTCAGCACCGACGCGTACCAGTGTGTAGTTGATTACTATATGGTTTATTTGGTGGAGGATTATATGTTCACATCCATTATGCTACTTAATACCCCTCTGATCTTGAGCATGATTATCATTTGTGGGTAGTTACTTTTGTTCTTGAGGTCACGGGAGAAGTCGTGTTGCAAGTAATCATGTGAACTTGATATGTGTTCATTATTTAGATGATATGTATGTTGTGATTCCCTTAGTGGTGTCATGTGAACGTCGACTACATTGCACTTCACCATATTTGGGCCTAAGGGAATGAATTGTGGAGTAGTCATTAGATGATGGGTTGCTAGAGTGACAGAAGCTTAAACCCTAGTTTATGCGCTACTTCGTAAGGGACCGATTTGGATCCAAATGTTTAATGCTATGATTAGATTTTATCTTAATACTTTTCTCATAGTTGCGGATGCTTGCGACGGGGTTAATCATAAGGAGGAGGTTTGTTCAAGTAAGAACAGCACCTAAGCACCGGTCCACCCATATATCAAATTATCAAAGTAGTGAACACGAACCAAGCCAACATGATGAAAGTGACTATGAAATTCCCGTGTACCCTCAAGAATGCTTTGCCTATTATAAGAAACCGTTTTGGCTTGTCCTTTTCCAAAAAAGGATTGGGCTACCTTGCTGCACTTTATTTACCATTACCGTTACTTGCTCGTTACAAATTATCTTACTATCAAACTATTTGTTACCAACAATTACAGTCCTTGCTGAAAATACCTTGCTGAAAACCACTTGTCATCTCCTTCTACTCCTCGTTGGGTTCGACAGTCTTACTTTTTCTCCCCGAACGTGAATATATGCAGTTGGAGTTGAGGTCGGTGGAGGTCTAGGGGACCCACAAGGCAGGGGGCGCGCCCTCCACCCTTGTGGATAGCCGGTGGGTCCCCCTTTGTTGATTCTTTCGCCAATATTTTTTATTTATTCCAAAAATATTCACCATGAAGTTTCAGGTCATTCTGAGAACTTCTATTTCTGCTGAAAACAGTGTCAGTCCGGGTTAGTTCCATTCAGATCATGCAAATTAGAGTCCAAAACAAGGGCAAACGAGTTTGGAAAAGTAGATACGACGGAGACGTATCAACTCCCCCAAGCTTAACCCTTCATTGTCCTCAAGCAATTCAGTTGACAAACTGAAAGTGATAAATAAAAACTTTTACAAACTCCATTTGATCTTGCTGTTGCAAATATGTAAAGCCAGCATTCAGGTTTTCAGCAAAGATTATGAACTAAGCATATTCACAATAACATTAAGGTCTCACGTTTACTCATATCAATGGCATAATCAACTAGCGACTAATAATGATAAATCTTGGATTACAACACTTCTTCAAAACAATCATGATATGATATAACAGAATGGTATCTCGCTAGCCCTTTCTGAGACCGCAAAACACAAATGCAGAGCACCCCTGAAGATCAAGGACTAACTAGACATTGTAATTCATGGTAAAAGAGATCCAGTCACGGTCGTACTCAATATTAATTAATAAAAACGCATACAAATGACATTGGTGCTCTCTAACTAGTGCTTTTTATCAGAGGATGATGACTCAGCAATAAAAGTAAAAAGATAGGCCCTTCGCAGAGGGAAGTAGGGATTTGCAGAGGTGCCAGAGCTCGAGGTTTTTGAAACAGAGATGAATAATATTTCGAGCGGTGTGCTTTCATTGTCAACATAACAACCAAGAGATCTCGGTATCTTCCATACTAGATACATTATAGGCAGTTCCCAAAAAGAATGGTAAAGTATTTACTCCGCCTCCAGCAACAAGCACATTCCATGGCTGGTCCGGAACAACGGGTGTCGTCCAACTAACAACAATCCTTGGGGAGTTTTGTTTGCAATTATATTTTGATTTGATTTGAGCATGGATATGGGCATCCCGGTTACCAGCCTTTTTCTCATGAATGATGAGCGGAGTCCACTCATCGTGAGAATAACCCACCTAGCATGGAAGCTACTGACAGCCCCCAGTCGCTACATGAGCGACTCGGCCATACAATAGATTATCATTTGAAGGTTTAGAGTTTGGCACATGCAAATTTACTTGGAACGGCAGGTAAATACCACATATAGTTAGGTATGGTGGACTCATAGGGAACAACTTTGGGTTTATGGAAGTGGATGCACAAGTAGTATTCCCTCATAGTACAAGTGAAGGCTGGCAAGGGATTGAGGAGCGACCAACTAGAGACCAACAACGGTCATACACATGCATTGAGATTAACCATCACTGAGTGCAAGCACGACTAGGATATAAATCACCATGAACATAAATATCGTGGAGGCTATGTTGATTTTGTTTCAACTACACGCGTGAACATGTGCCAAGTCAAGCCACTTGAATCATTCAAAGGACGATACCATCCTATCATACTACATCACAACCATTTGAAAAGCATGTTGGCATGTAAGGTATATCATTATAAAATCCTAGCTAATTAAGCATGGCATGAGTAACTATTATCTCTAATTGTCATTGCAAACATGTTTATTTCATAATGGGCTGAAACAAGAATGATGAACTAATCATATTTACAAAAACAAGATAGGTCGAGTTCATACCGGCTTTTCCACATCTCAATCATTTCATCATATATCGTAATTATTGCCTTTCACTTGCACTACCGAAGGGTATGAATAATAATAAGCGTGCACATGCATTGGACTAAGCTGGAATCTGCAATATTTATTCAAAGGAGAAGACAAGGTAGTATGGGCTCTTTGTTAGATCAATAAATAGTGCATATGAGAGCCACTCATCATTTTCATCACGGTCTTCTCCTCTCGACCCCCCAAAGAAAGGAAAAAGAATTTCAAATAAAAACACTAAAATGTTTTTGGAGTTTTTGTTTTTCTGAAGGAAGTAAAACCAAAACAAGAAAAACTATTTACATGGGAAAGCTCCCAACAAGCAAAGAAGAACGAGAAATCTTTTTGGGTTTTTGTTTATACTACAACTAAGTGAACATGGAAAGTAAACTAAACAGAAGTTACAACTAATTTTTTGGTTTTTCTCAAAGTTTTTCAAACACATAAGAAGAAAGCGGGAAAAACAAAATAAACTAGCATGGATACTACAATGAAAAAGTATGAACACCAACAACTAGAATGAGTGTGTGAACTTGAATGTAATGTCGGTGAGAAATACATACTGCTCCAATCTTACGCTTTTGGCCTAAGTTGGTCTATGGCCATGGCCGGCCTGGTGGATATCCAAACTTGTAGTCGGGGTTGTACTGGGATGCGGCAGCTACTGCCTGAAGGGCTGCAGCATGGAGGCAAGCGGCCTCCACCTCTCTCTCACACTCGTTCGCCTCCTCTCTGGTTATAAAATATCTCCCTCGGACCTGAAAGTTAAAGAAGGTAGGAGAAGGAAGGGTGACACAGACAGCACGCTGCCGGTCAAAGATTAGTTGGTGCTGGAGGGACTGTTCGTTCCTCTCAAGAAACTGGTAGCGCACCAAAGCATTATAGTCAAGAAAAGCAAGTGGTAACTCAATGTCATTCCCCCTTATGGGTACAATAAGATAATTAGCTAAACGGGTGGCATAAATCCCACCAAAGAGATCTCCATCTTTAGCATTAAGGTGTAACCTCATAGCAATAATAGCCCCCAAATTATATCGCTTATCACCCAGCACTGCACACTTGAGGACACTAAGATCTGATGCGCAAAGGTGGCTATGATCATCTTTACCATTAATGCATCTTCCTATGAAAGAGAGCAAAATAATGTATGGCAGGAAAATGAATGCTCCCCGTGAAGGCTTGTGTGATATTTCTAGTTTCTCCTATAGTGATGCCAGCAAGGAAATCATTATATTGAGTTTTACGAGGTTCACTAAGAATACCCCATTGTGGGATTTTGCATGCATCACTAAAATCTTCTAGGTCCATGCACTACTACAGGATGGTCCAAATGCAACACTACGATCAAAGAACCTTCGACGAAACTGTGTGCGATGCCATAATCATAAACGGTGGTGTAAAAAACCCGTCAAAAAAGGTGCAAAACTTTTGCGATGACGGATGCATCAAACACGGTTCAGATTTTAGTTGCGTGTGCGATGCAGGGCATACGGTTCTGTTCAATTAACTATTTGCAATGAGGAGGAACAAAAGAAACGAGCAGCCAGATGAAGGTGTGTGCGATATACAGCATACGGTTCACTAGGATGAACTGTGTGTGATTAGGCAACACAATGGAAACGGTTCAACTGAACAAGATGTGTATGATACGCAGCAAACAGGTCCGTAAGCAGAAATGTGTGCGAAGACCAATAATAATACAGACGATTGTTGCTAATAAGCCGTGTGATTTGCTCTGTCTACAAAAGAATAACATGTATATATATATATAACTAAAATAAACATCCAATTACATAACCGACTATACAGATCATTCGCACACACAACTCAATAAACAATTGCATGCATTCTAAAGTAGGAGAAATGATCGTCTAGTCATCCACTTCTTGTGACGCTCTCGCTGTCGGATGTGGGCTTCCGGCAAAACCCTTAAGGTTCGAACTCTGGGGTGCGCGCGAAGTCTTTCCCTCCTACCGATCCACGCCCTAGCCCACTAAGAACTCGCGGACGAACTCGACGAACTCAGAACATAGAAAGACACGAGATTTATACTGGTTCGGGCCACCGTTGTGGTGTAATACCCTACTCCAGTGTGGCGGTGGTGGATTGCCTCTTGGGCTGATGATGAACAGTACAAGGGGAAGAACAGCCTCCTGAGTTTGAGGTGTTCTTGTGGCTAGGGTAGGCTCTTGGTCAGATCAGATCAAGCTGAGATGCCCCTACTATGGTGGCTAGTTCTACTTATATAGGCCCTGGTCCTCTCCCCAAATATTGAACGGGAAGGGAGCCAACAACGGCGGGCAAATTTGAAGGGGGGCAGCTAGTACAAGCTATCCTGACAAAAGTGGTCTTCGCCTACGAAAGGCTCTGGTGGTGACGCTGTCTTGGGGTCCATGATGACCTTCGTCCTGCCGTCCTTCTGGTCTTGGTCTCGTTGCACCGATATGGCAACCTTTGCCTAATGCCTCGGTACTCCTCGCCTGCGCTTGCCTCCTTAGCACCAAAGAGGAAACAAGGACGATGCGCGCGCTGGTGCCTGCCTGGTGGCGATCGTCATGGCTCACGTCACGAGATCCTCGTGAGGTTTGCCCCGCCATGATATCTCTGCTCCTCGCGAGCCTGCCTGACTAGGCCACCCCTGAGGAGGTCTTGCGTCATCCGCCTCGCGAGGCTTGGCCCCTCGTGAGGGTCTTGTATGCTTTGTTGATGAAGATGGGCCGTACCGCCCACTTACTAAGCCACGCCGTGGGCCGCAGGCAGGCAAGTCTGGGGACCCCCATTCCCAGAATGCCGACAGTAGCACCCGGGCCCAAGGTGCGGTCGGGCTTGGCTTCGGGGTGAAGCCAAGGGTCAAGTATGGAGCAGCGCGGGCCCCAAAAGCCTGTGGCCTCGGTTGACGTGTGGCGGTTGATCGAACGTGGGCGTGTTCGCTTCCCCATGCTGCCTTGGCAACTGCATGACTTGACAAGTCCCTGCGACATGCAAGGAAACCATCATTACCTGCGATCGTGGGAGGCGCCGGTTGGCCTTCTTTTGCTATAAATGGGGAGGTCGCCCATCTCTTCCTTGCTTGTTTGCTTCTTCTTCCTCGCTCCATCGCCAGTTGCAATGGTGCCGTCGAAGAGGTTCTCTGCTGCGGAGAAGGGCAAGGCCCTCGGGAGGGGCCCGGCTCCCCGGCGCCCAAGCGAGGACATGGCCGTCCCCGCAAGCATGCCGCGACCCCCGCCGTGGCCCCTGGCTCCCGGGGCGGCGCCACGATGCGTGGCAGGAGTCGCTCTGGTCGTGACAGTTCTGTCGACGAAAGGAGGCGCGCCATGGTTGCACAACCCCCCCGACCGCGGTTCCATGCGTCAGAGGTGTTGTCGGAGTTTGTTGTCTGGTCGAAGAATCCAGCCGGCAACTGGCTCCAGCTCCCTCGCTTCTTCGCTGACGAGCTGCCGGCCTCCGGTCCCGGTGGGCTTTAGTTGCAGGCGGACGGTTGCAGCAGCCGCGCTTCTTGGTCGCGGTCGAGGTCTCCATCGCGGGCAACATAGCTCTGGCCCGCGGTTGGCAGATGTTTGCCCGCGCGCGCGGCCTGGGCAGGCGGTGCACCCTCCACTTCAAGTTCAATGGAGACGCGACCCTCTTCGTGAGGGTGTTTGGGGAAGACGATCGTCGCGTCGGATGCTGCCCCGAGGTGAACGACGGCGAGGAGGTGCTCGGCCTTGGCGATGGTCGGGACGAGGACGAACCCGCCGGCCGCGCCTCGTCTGGCTATGGTGACTCCTCCCTTGGCGACAGTTCCAGCAGTGGCAGCCTTGATCAGCCGCCACGCCGCCGCGCCCGCCTTGAAGGTGGTAGCGGGTCATCTCGTCGCCGCGCATCGGTGAAGCGCGAAGAGGGGTCCGACTAGACCCGAGACGTCGCCGTGACCCTGCCCCCGTCGGCTGCTGCAGGGGCGAGCGCCGCTTTTATTATGTTTCCCTTTCCCTTCCTGCATCGAAATGAAACCGGCATGGGCCCAGAGGGGCATGTATCGAACCATAACCTATCAACCATTATGCTACGCTTGTTGTTTTAGTGATGTGTGGCCATTTTGCACAAAGATAACTTAACCTGGTGCGTTCGGGGCGTCCTCCTCCTTGCGAGGCGTTTATTTCCTCCTGTCCATCTTGACCTGTTTGCTCAGGAACTGCGAAAATTCGTTAGAAGGTGCGCTAAGAGATTCGCCGTTCACCCGAGCCTTGGCCTGACGCTTTGCATCGCGGTACCCGAGGGGCACGGACTAGGAGGGATCCTCCAGTTTTTGGGTTCGCACGAGGGTGGCTCGCGAGAAGGCAGAGAGGAGAGAAATGCTTGCGAGGCATGTAGGAGAGAAATGCTCGCGAGGGCACCTGCCTAGCCCCCTCGCGAGGTATGCGAGGGAAAGAACACGAGCGAACCAGAGCCGGAAAATGCAGTAAGAGGCGAGGGAACCGAATTAGCAAGGAACACCAAAGCGGAACTTCGATTTAAGAAAATGCAATCCAACCACGGAAAGCAAATGAAAAGCCGCGTCCGGCACCTAGTCTAGTCTTCAAGTCTTCTCACCAGCGCGGAGCTAAGTGCTGCCACTAGGCGTGGGCGGGAGCCCCAGGGCCTGAGGCCGGCGCTCCTGAGACTCCGGGGCGTGTACAGCCCCACTCATTATTACGTGAGAGTGTCACGGGCGGCGATTCTTCGCAGGCACCGGGCCTTCTTTACAGGCTCTGGGCCTTTCTTCACAGGCTCCAGGCCTTGCTTCATGGGTAGAACTTCCGGAGGTGCTGGATGTTCCAGGCGTTCTGGATGGGCATCCCGTACAAGGCGCGCTGCACGAGGCCTGGAGGCATGGACGACCCTGAACGGGCCCTCCCACATGGGCGAAAGCTTGTGCAGCCCTTCCCTGGAGAGGACCCGCCGCAGGACGAGGTCCCCCACCTCGAGCGTCCTGGAGCGGACGTTGCGGCAGTGGTATCGCCGCATCGCTTGTTGGTACCTTGCCGCCCTCAATGCAGCTTCGCGACGGCGTTCCTCCCCTAGCACGAGATCCATCCCCCACGTGGCGTCCTGCTGTGTTTCGTCGAACGCCAGGACCCGTGCGGAGGGATGCTTGACCTCGTGAGGAAGGACTGCTTCAGCTCCGTAGACGAGGAAGAATGGAGTCTCGCCCGTTGGCTTGGTGGCGGTGGTGCGGATGGACCACAGCACGGACTGGAGCTCGTCGTGCCAGCCCCTGCTGCAGGCCTCCGGCTTCTTCTTGAAGGTCCTGGTCTTGAGGCCCCTCAGGACCTCCGCGTTGGCGCGTTCGGCCTGACCATTGCTCCTGGGGTGCGCCACCGAAGCGTACCAGATCTGCGTTCCAAGGTTAGCATAGTAGGTTTTGAAGAGGTTACTAGTAAACTGTGAGCCGTTATCAGTGATGATGCGGTTGGGGACCCCGAAGCGGCTCACGAGGCCCTTGATGAACTTGACAGCAGAGCCGGCCGGTATGGTACGGACGGCTTCCACTTCCGCCCACTTGGTGAACTTGTCGACGGCGACGTAGAGATAGCGGTAGCCCCCTGGCACCCGAGGGAACGGTCCTAAGATGTCCAGCCCCCAGACCGCAAACGGCCATGTGAGCGGGATGGTCTGGAGGCCCTGAGCCGGCTGGTGAATTTGCTTGGTGTGGAATTGGCAAGCCTCGCAGGACTTCACCAGCTCGGCTGCGTCGTTGAGTGCCGTAGGCCAGTAGAATCCACTGCAGAATACCTTGCCGACGAGGGTCCGTGACGACGAATGGTGCCCACAGTCCCCATCGTGTATGTCAACCAGCAACTCCCTTCCTTGATCACTGGAGATGAAGCGCAGCGTGACATCGTTCGGGCGTTTCCTATACAAATCGTCGTCTTGGATACAGTATGCCGTGGCCTGCTGGGCCATGCGCTCTGCGTCCTCTTCCTTCTCCGACAGCGTTCCTTGCATCAGGTACTCCTTGAATTCCTTGATCCAGCATTCCTCCTGGGGCTCGAGCGCCAAGAGTAGCCGAGCGCCTAAGGTCGGGGCACAGGCTGGGGCTCCCGTGGCTGGAGGCTGTGGGAGCTCCTCCCGAGGCTGAGTCGTGCTTGAAAGTGGTGGTGTAGCTGATGGCTTGAAGAGCCGCTCCTCAAAGACACCGGGCTATTGCGGTTGCCGCTTGGATGCTCTCCTGGCAATGTCGCCAGCTTCCTTGTTGGTGCCCCGAGGCACGTGCTGCAGCTCCAGGCCCGAGAACTTCTTTTCCATCTTGCGCACCTCCGTGAGGTATGCCTCCATATGCTCGTCCTTTGGCTCGTATACCTTGTTGGACAAGTTGACGATGAGTTGCGAGTCGCCTCTGACGGTAAGGCGCTTCACCCATAGAGCTGCCGCAGCCTTCAGGCCAGCTATGAGGCCTTCGTATTCTGTGATATTGTTGGAGACCTTCTCGCCGTGCTGAAAGCAGAGTTGCACGGGGTAGTAGAGCTTGTCCTAAGTGGGCGAGATGAGCACTGCTCCAGCCCCCGCGCCCTGGTGCGCGAAGGCGCCATCGAAATACATGACCCAGCCGTTTGGAGCCTCGCTCCCTGGTGAGGTGGACCGGTCTTCGCCTTCCTCAAGTGTTGGGGCATCTGTCCATTCTGCCACAAAATCAGCGAGCGCGGCCCCCTTGATGACCCTGGTAGTGCTGAACTCCAACTGGAATGCTTGCAGCTCGATGTTCCACTCAGCGACCCTTCCACCTGAGTTGGGGCTCCTGAGCACCCTCTCCAATGGGTAGGCTGAGACGACCTTGATGGGGTGGCCCTGGAAGTAGTGTCGCAGCTTGCATGCGGCCACCAAGAGTGCGAGCAGGAGTTTCTAAGGCATGGGGTAGCGTGCCCTCACGTCCCGCAGCACGGTGTTGACGAAGTACACCGGGTGTTCGACGAGGGTTGGCACACTGTCGAGGCCCGGGTCCTACGAAGATTGGGGCATCTCCTGAGGTGGAGGGATTCCAGAGACCTGACTGTCTTCAGGAGTTTCTGCGACGTTCTCCTGCCGAGCTTGGTCTTCTGCCGCTGAGGCCTTTGTTGCGCCTTCCTAACCCTGCACCACTTCAGCTCCGGCTTGGCGCTCCTCCCGAACCGCCACCAGCGCCGTGCTGGCGGAGTACGGGGTGGCGGCCAGGTAGAGTACTAGGGGCTCGAGAGGCTGTGGTGCCACCATCACCGGATGTCTGTTAAGGTATTTCTTCAGGTCTTGGAAGGCTTGGTCGGCCTCCAGGGTCCACTCAAATGGGCCCTGCTTCTTCATGAGCTTGAAGAAGGGTAAGGCGCGCTCTCCCAGCTTGGAGATGAAACGCCCCAATGCGGTCACCCGCCCTGCTAGCTTCTGCATCTCTTTGAGGGCCTGTGGTGGGCTCATGTCCTCGATGGCCTTGATCTTCTCCGGGTTCGCCTCGATCCCTCTGTGGGATACGAGGAATCCCAGCAGCTTGCCGGAGGGGACGCCGAACACGCACTTCTCCGGGTTAAGCCTCAAGTTCACTTGGCGTAGGCTCTCGAAGGTCTCCTCCAAGTCTTGAATCAATTTCCTCGCCTCGCGAGACTTTACCACTACCGAGCTACCGCCCCAGGGCAATGTGCATCAGCCCATGAAAAGTCGCGCCCGTGTTTCGCAGCCCGAAGGGCATGCAGTTGTAGCAGTACACCCCACATGGTGTTAGGAAGGTTGTCTTCTCCACATCTTCCACCGCCATCTTGATTTGATAATACCCTGAGAACGCATCCAGGAAGCACAGCAGATCGCACTTGGCGGTGGAGTCGACGATCTAGTCGATGTGCGGGAGCGGGAACGGATCTTGGGGGTAGGCTTTATTAAGGTTGGTGAAGTCGACGCACATCCGTTCCTTCCCGCCTTTCTTTGGCACTACGACGGGGTTCGCCAGCCACTCAGGATATCAAACTTCGCGAATGGCACCCGCCGCCTCCAGCTTGCGGGTCTCCTGGACGATGAAGGCCTGCTTCTCAGTGGACTGTCGTCTCGCTCGCTGCTTCATGGGGCGTATGTTGGGGCATACCCTTAGATGATGCTGAATCACCTCCCTCGGGACCCCTACCAGCTGATTGGGATCCCACGCGAATATCTCCTTGTTTGCACGCAAGAACCTCACCAAGGCCTCCTCTTGACCCGGGTCAAGGCTGGCGCCTATGGTAAAGGTGGCTCCCGAAGACCCGTCCTCGCTGACCGGCACCTGCTTGGTTTCTGCCTTGTCTTGGGTGAACAGCTGCTTCTTCTTGGTAGGCGCGGCCTCCTTGGCCTTGGGGGTACCGACGCCGGTGGGCTGTGCTGCCGCCGCGGTCTTGAAGGCAAGCCTGAGCACCGTCACGGCCTCGTTAGTGTCCCCCTTGATGGTTAGGACGCCTTTGCTCCCAGGCAACTTCATGAGGTTGTAGGCCGGGTGAGTCGCCGCCATGAACTGAGCGAGAGCTGGGTACCCGAGGATGGCGTTGTACGGGAGACCGATGTGGGCGATGTCAAAGTCTACCAGCTCGGTGCGGTAGTTGTCGCGTGTGCCGAAGGTGACGGGGAGGTGGATCTGCCCCAGAGAGTGGGCAGCTCCACCACCAACTCCTGAGAAGGGCTTGCTAAGGCTGAACCGCTCGAGCGACCCGTGAAGAAGGCTCAAGGCTTCTACGGAGAGCAAGTTGAGGCCGGCACCGCCGTCGATGAGGGTCTTGGTAACAGCCACATTGCAGATGGTGGGCATGCAGAGCATTGGGAGCATGCCCGAGCCGGCAGTGGAGTCGGGGTGGTTTTCTGAGCTGAAAGTGAGGTTGGCCTCTGGCGCAGTCCAACCCGGCGGAGCCCCCGGGCGCTTGGAGGTGGCCCCTATCTGACGGAGGAACGGTTTGACGTGGTGATCCAAAGGCGGTGCTTGAGAGCAGCCCAGCAGGGCCGCGACTGCATGGTGCGCCGGCACCGCGCAGCGGGCAGCGAAGAGGTCGCGGAGCCCCCCCCCCCAGGACGCCACCGTGGATCCAAGGAGGTTGAGCAGCCTGGTGCGTGGCTCGCCGGCAAGGGCCATGGAGAACCAGTTGGCCATGCTCTTGTCGTCGCCTCCGGCCTCGAGGACCGCCTCCTCGTACGCAAGTGGGAACGGCGACGGGTCTGCCGCGCCGTCGTAACGCGGCGGCATCTCTGGCTTGAACTTGGTCGGCCACCGCACCCGCCGCAGGGCAGGGGCCAGGGCTCGGTACCTAGATGCCCCGCTGTCGATGCCGGCCGCAGAGGTGGATGGCGGGGCACCTGCCATGGGGGCGAAGTGCAGCAGCGCGGGGCGCAGGCTGGTGGAGAGGAGCTACGGCGCAGCCCTACCTGGCGCGCCAAATGTCGGATGTGGGGTTCCGGCAAAACCCTTAAGGTTCGAACTCTGGGGTGCGTGTGAAGTCTTTCCCTGCTACCGATCCACGCCCTAGCTCACTAAGATCTCGCGGACGAACTCGACGAACTCGCAACATAGAAAGACACGAGATCTATACTGGTTCAGGACACCGTTGTGGTGTAATACCCTACTCTAGTGTGGCGGTGGTGGATTGCCTCTTGGGCTGATGATGAACAGTACAAGGGGAAGAACAGCCTCCTGAGGTTGAGGTGTTCTTGTGGCTAGGGTAGGCTCTCTGTCAGATCAGATCAAGCTGAGATGCCCCTACTATGGTGGCTAGTTCTACTTATATAGGCCCTGGTCCTCTCCCCAAATATTGAGCGGGAAGGGAGCCAAAAACAGCGGGCAAATTTGAAGGGGGACAGCTAGTACAAGCTATCCTGACAAAAATGGTCTTCGCCTGCGAAAGGCTGTGGTGGTGACGCCGTCTTGGGCTCCACGATGACCTACATCCTGCCGTCCATCTGGTCTTGGTCTCGTTGCACCGATATGGCAACCTTTGCATGATGCCTCGGTACTCCTCGCCTGCGCTTGCCTCCTTAGCACCAAAGAGGAAACCAGGACGCTTGCGCGCGCTGGCGCCCTCCTGGTGCCGATCGTCATGGCTCACGTCACGAGATCCTCGTGAGGTTTGCCTTGCCTTGATATCTCCACTCCTCGTGAGCCTGCCTGACTAGGCCACCCCTGAGGAGGTCTTGCGTCATCCACCTCACGAGGCTTGGCCCCTCGCGAGTGTCTTGAATGCTTTGTTGACGAAGATGGGCCGTACAGCCCGCTAACTTAGCCACACCGTGGGCCGCAGGCTGGCAAGTCTGGGGACCCCCGTTCCCAGAACGCCGACACCCGCCACTGGTCTGTGGCTTGATCCCTTGTGTGGGGCAGGAAGAAGACACTTCCTCATGTCAACGGTCCGCCTGTACATCTCGTAGCTTGTGTACGCGTCCTTGGCTTTGTACTTGACATGTTGTTCATCCAGTCTCTCATGCCACACACTGTGCCAATCGTTATTGTCCTTCTTGCTCTTATTCTTCAACTTCATGTAGTAGGTGTCGATAATGGCTAAGTCGAGATCAACCAGGGAGTTCAATTTGTTTTTGTCGCTGCCCCAGACCTTGTCGTGCTGCTGGATGTTCACAAGATTTGGGCATTTCAAGCCCCAAACCTTGAGCACTTTTAGATTGTTGGTCGTGTCCACCATAGCGAAAATGTAGTTGGAGCTGTTGATAAACCTGGAGAAACGCTCGCAAAGCCTTGTGGCAAGGTGGTAAACCTGACTAGACGAGGATGTCATGTCGCACGCACAACTGGGCGATGGCAACCTTCTGATCGTGCCCGGCACGACCGATGGTGTACTCGAGGTCGAAGCCGACCACTTAGTACTTGTCCTCGGCAAGGAACCGCTCCATAGTTTGGATGGAGCTCACCACGAGACCGAATCATTTGTGTACACCACCGAGAGGGCCTTCCCCTCACGTGGGTGTCCACTACGTGATGCGTGGTGAACTGCCCATCGTTGTCGTCAGCGGCCGCTGGGGGGACCATTGGAGCCACGGGGTTAGCCATTGGAACCGTTGGATGTCCTCTCTGCATGTGTCGTCGTGGGTGTGCTTATTGTGTCATGTGATGCAAGAGATGAAGGTAAATGGCCGCAGGAATAAATGGGGGCCGGGTGGCCTGGATTCTCTTCGCCTCCGCATGGCAGTTTTTGCAGCGGGTAACTGCATTGTCGCGACGCGCCCGGCGCAACCGCATGCACACGAACGTGCGTGATCATGTGCCGTCCCCAAACACTAGCAGCGCGTGTGGAGGGATGAGGGAAGAGCACCTGGAGGGACGCAAGAGCAGAGCGCCCCGCGGCTGAGGGAGTCCTGGATTAAGGGGTCCTCGGGCGTTCGGCCTGTTAGCCATGGGTCGGACTGTTGGGCTCTGAAGATATGAAGACCGAAGACTCTACCAGTGTCCGGATGGGACTCTCCTTGGCGTGGAAGGCAAGCTTGGCGACCAAATATGAAGATTTCGTTTTGTATAACCGACTTTGTGTAACCCTAGATCCATCCGGTGTCTATATAAACCGGAGGGCTAGGTCCGTAGACACGAACAATCATAATCGTAGTCATAAAGGCTAGACTTCTAGGGTTTAAGCCATTACGATCTCGTGGTAGATAAAATCTTGTAATACTCATATTCTTGAAGATCAATCAAGCAGGAAGTAGGGTATTACCTCCATACAGAGGGCCCGAACCTGGGTAAACATCGTGTCCCATGTCTCCTGTTACCATCGACCTTAGACGCACAGTTCGGGACCCCCTACCCGAGATCTGCCAGTTTTGACTCCGACATTGGTGCTTTCATTGAGAGTTCCACTGTGTCGTCCTCAAAAGGTTTGATGGCTCCTTCAATCACTACAACAATGATGTCTAAGGGGAGGTCTTCCTCGCCGGACAGCTCTTCGTGTTCGGCGGCTTCGCACTACGGGCCAACTCGGTTGGCCATCTGGAGCAGATCGATAGCTACGTCCCTGGCCATCAGGTCCGATTCGGGAGCTTGAACTACGTCGCGGATATCCGCGGAGACTTGATCTTTGACGGATTCGAGACCACGGTAGTCGCTCCCTATCACCACGATGAACATGACTTAAATCTGCCATCAGACCATACCCAGCAGATAGCACCTGTAGCTGCTCTGGCCTTAGATCCGGAGCAGATCGCGTCATCCAAAGACGGGAAGCTCAACTCCGCCACGGATGTCGCAGTCCCAGCGGCATCAGTCCCTCACACAGACCCAGCCTCGAATGGAATCTGTGTCACCGGAGCCTCAGACTCGTGTCCGGCTACAGGTTCTGAACCATGTGCGTCCACATGCGTCGAGCTCGATCAGTCATCGATCGTTGAATTCAGCTCCGCGGACATCTTCCGGCACTCGCCTTTAGGCGACGTGTTAAATTCATTAAAAATCTGTCCTTAGCGGGGGACTCACAGCCGAATTATTTCCAGTTCAAACGGGAGGCTGCTGACGGGGAATTTCGCTTCCCACCCACCGCCCACTTCATAGCCACTGTCGAGGACTTAACCAACATGCTTGACTACAGCTCCAAAGACATCGATGGTATGGACGACGATGCCGAGGAAGAGCAGGGCCAAAACCCGCCGTTTACCGGACGCTGGACGGCCACTTCTTCGTACGACGTATACATGGTGGATACACCGAAAGAAACTAATGACGATGACAAAAAAGATCCAGTCGAGGATAAACCTCCTGAGACACAGCCCAGACGCCGGCGTCAGCTGTGCGGCTCTAAGTCACGTCGTGCAAAATATAGCAATACCGGCACCGGGGAAAAGAATACCCCGGACGATGCCGAAGATAATGAAGACCCTGTTGAGGTAACTTCCGAACAGGAGGAACGGGAAAACGGGCAACTTAGCCCCGACGAACAGGCCATAAACAACGACTCGGAGGACATTAATTAGTTTCCGCGCTCCGAGGATGCAGTGAGCCTCGGCAATGAGGATTTTATCGTGCCTGAGGAACCTCTCGAGCAGGAGCGCTTTAAGCACCAGCTAATAGCCACTGCAGGGAGCCTGAAAAAGAAGCAACAACAACTTCAAGCTGACCAAGATCTGCTCAATGATAGATGGACTGATGTCATAGCTACCGAAGAATACGACCTCAAGCACCCAACCAAAAGCTATCCGAAGCGCAAATTGCTACCTCAGTTCGATGATGAGGCACCGGATCCCGTACCATCATCGCACAACGTGGCTGACCAACCACCACGCGGTCGGGATAAAGCGGCAACTCAAGCCGAACACCAGCCCGCCCCACCTTATCGTAAAGGCAGAGATAAAACGGCTCGTGGTTATACACATGACCTTCAGTAGGAACTGGACAATAGAGCAGGATATACCAGATCGATCTACCGATCGCGAGGACGTACCCCGACACGTGACGACGGCTATCTATTCGGACGTGACAAGCCTAGTCACGCCCAAGCCGAAAACCGCAGACGGACTCCATTGGAGCTACATCACGATGTGGCCCGATATAGAGAGGTGCCGCACACCCTCACGAATTCCGAGAAGGGTTTAAACCCGTGAATATTGAATCATACGATGGAACAACTGATCCCGCGGTGTGGATCGAGGATTTTCTTCTCCACATCCATATGGCCCGTGGAGATGACCTCCACGCCATCAAATACCTCCCGTTAAAACTCAAAGGGCTAGCTCGGCACTGGTTAAACAGTCTGCTTGACAAATCTATTGGCAGCTGGGAGGATTTGGAAGATGCCTTCCACGACAACTTCCAAGGTACATATGTCCGGCCACCAGATGCCGATGTCTTAAGCCACATAGTTCAACAGCCCGGAGAGTCAGCCAGGAAATTCTGGACTAGATTCTTAACTAAAAAGGACCAGATCGTCGACTGTCCGGATGCCGAAGTCCTAGCAGCCTTTAAACACAGCATCCGCGATGAATGGCTCGCTCGCCACCTCGGCCAAGAAAAGCCGAAGTCCATGGCAGCCCTCTCGGCACTCATGACCCGCTTTTGTGCGGGAGAGGATAGTTGGCTGGCTCGTAGCAAAACCATGGCAAGTGAAGCGGGCACCTCCGAGGTCGAAAACAGCAACAACAAGCTCCAACGCAACAGGCACTAACGTCAAAGCAATGGTGATAAAACCGACGACACTACAGTCAACGCCGAATTCAGTGGCTCCAAGTCCGGTTAGCGGAAGAGGCCATATAAAAGAAACAACTCGGGACCATCCAGTTTGGACCGCATACTCGATCGCCCGTGCCAGATCCATGGCACGCCAGACAAATCAGCCAATCATACCAACACAGATTGTTGGTTTTTTAAACACGCCGGCAAGTTAAATGCCGAAAACAAGGAGAAGGGATCGCAAAGCAAGGACGATGAGTAGGAACCCCGGCCACCGAACACAGGGGGACAGAAGAAATTTCCCCCTCAGGTCAAAATGGTGAACATGATATACGCTACCCACATCCCCAAGAGGGAACGCAAGTGCGCGCTCAGGGACGTCTATGCGGTAGAGCCAGTCGCCACAAAATTTAATCCATGGCCGTCATGCCCCGATCACCTTCGGTCGTCGGGATCATCTGACCAGTATCCGTCACGGTAGTTCGGCCGCACTGGTCCTTGACCCAATAATTGATGGATTCCACTTAACGCGAGTCCTCATGGACGGTGGTAGCAGCCTGAACCTTCTCTATTAGGATACAGTGCGCAAAATGGGCATTAATCCATCACGGATCAAGCCCACAAAGACTACCTTTAAAGGAGTCATACCAGGTGTAGAGGCCCGCTGTATGGGCTCAATCACACTTGAGGTTGTCTTCGGGTCTCTGGACAACTTCTGAAGCGAGGAGTCAATTTTCGATATCGTCCCCTTTTGCAGCAGCTATCACGCACTGCTTGGGCGAACCGCATTTGCTCGATTCAACGCAGTGCCACACTATGCTTACCTCAAGCTCAAGATGCCCCGGGCCACGTGGCGTCATAACAGTTAATGGAAACACAGAACGCTCACTCCGTACCAAAGAGCACACTGATGCCTTAGCAGTAGAAGTATAGAGCGGCATTTTCAAGCAGAACCTTAATTCGGCGGCCGAGCTCCCGGACACTGTCAAAAGAGTCCAGACTATTCTGCAGCAGGACAGCTCGGCTCGTCAAGAGCTCGACTTTTTCCTTTTTCCTTTTTACGACTTGACCGCCCCTGGACACACATACTTTCACTATTTCCTTTTTCTCCTTTTCAACTTTCTTTTCCACAGGTCTTCCCTGATGGCCTGATCACAGGTCCTTTTGAAGGATCAATACACCAAGACGGCAGCAAGCATGGACGTAGAGGGGAATTTCCAGGTGGTCTCTTTAAACAGCCACTCTATCTATTTTCAGGACCCACACGCATCTCTCCCTTGGTTGTGGCATATTAAATAGCCTGTTGCTTATTTCACCACTTGTACCATTGCGCTTTAACGTATTAACCAAATTATAATGGAAACAGTTTGCGGCCCAAATTCCATGACTCTAGCTTACTATCCTCTCTTATTTTCCTTTTTGATAACTTTATCAAATAGCACCCGTACACTTTGGTACGTTTCAATTTGCCAGTGGCTTCATAGCGCCCCGCAACACGGCAACAAAGTCCGAACACTCCTTACAGTATAGTTCGGCACCCCGAATTTAGCACTATATGCATTGGCTCTGAATCATGTCTTTGGTCAATAGTTGGGTTGCCCGGCTCCTGTGCTTGCTACCTTATGGTCCGTTCTATCGGCTAGGGTAGTAATTGGAGAACTACTCGATTGTGCCCTGGTTAACCCGGAAGAGCACCTCAGTAGAGAAAGCCGAAAAAGACTGTCATGATCCGGCGAGAGCCGGTCAGCTCTTTGGAGGTCTCAAATCCTTAGAGATTTTTTCCGCATTACGCGAGGGATTGGTATTTGCCCGATCAGGTGTTTACAGCATCCTAGTTTGGATACTAGGGGCTGCGCCTAAAGTTTTATTGTCAAACTCCTATGGCTAAGTGTGAGGGTGTTCAAGCCGCATAGTCTGATTGCCTGGTTCATTACGCTAAACACCTCCTTCAAGGACCAAACAATTGGATCAAGAGTGTTTAGATTCCATCCCGAACACCCCCGTACTACCTACGTGGGGGCAGAAGCCGATGACTGGCCAACTCTCAGATTTCATACAACACGGCCGCACAGGAGGTAATTTAAAAAAAACATTATATTACATAACAACTTTGTTTCATCGTACAAGGCAGAGACAACATGAATGTATTCATTCAAAAATAATGTCTTGCGCACATTGCGTCGCCACAATGCGAGGCCCCTCCAGGACGTCTTCAAAATACCGCTCGGGCGTGCGGTGCTCCTTGCCCTCCGGCGGTCCCCCGGTCGCAAGCTTGATGGCGTCCATCTTCGCCCACCACACCTTGACACGGGCGAAGGCCATGCGCGCGCCCTCGATGCAGACCGACCGCTTGACGATGTCCAGCCGAGGACAGGAATTCACCAGCCGCTTCATGAGCCCGAAGTAGCTGCTGGGTATAGCTTCGGCAGGCTACAGCTGAATTATTAAATCCTTCATGGCCAGTTCGGCCACCCTATGCAGCTCGACCAGCTGTTTTAGCTGATCCCTAAAGGGCACTGGATGTTCTGGCACAAGATTGCGACCAGAATAGCTTCTCCGTTGAGCTCCCTTCTTTGGCTCGGAAGAACTCCGCAGCGCCAGACACACTGCATGGCAGATCCGCAAACGCCCCTGGAGAACTCCGAATCCGGGTTAGTAAGAAATACTTCTTCTTCACATACTTGCTTTGCATACTAAACGCCTTACCTGCCGCGATCTTCTTGGCCTCCTGAATCTCCTGGAGGGCGCCCTGGGCTTCACCCCGGGCCTCTTCCGTGCTTTGGCGAGCCTTGGCGAGTTCGGTCTTTTGAGCCCAAACATCGCACTCCAAGGTCTCGCTTTTATTCACGACATCATGGAGCTCTTGCTGGACCTCATTAAGCCTGGCCTCGTGCCTCTTACGAGCGGCTTGTTCCTTGCAGCTTTCTCCTCGGCTTCGGCCAGGGCCTTTTTAAGGACCTCGACCTCAGTCGCCGCTCCTACAAATGTCATGGCACTACGGTCAATACAGATCATTCATTCTTTCCGAATATACAGCAAGTTGTAACATACCTTGCTTGTCCTCCAGCTGCCTTTTTACAAGGCCGAGCTCTTCTTCGGCCTGCTCCAGACTCTGCTTTAGTCCGGAGACCTCCGCAACATGAGAGGTTGCGGCTAGCAACGACGCCTGCTTATGCATTTAAGACATCTTTAGTTAGTTCCCTGCGAAAATTACTTGATCCTCTGTCCAGTTTTGCTTTCCGAACACCGGACAGTGTCTCGGGGGCAACGGTCTATACTAGGACTTTTTCTTTTGTGTCGCTTACCTCAAAGCCTGTTAGCAGGCTGCCGCAGGCTTCGGCCAGTTCTCTCTTGATGGACTGAACCCTCTCAATTACCGTACCCATAAGGATACGGTGTTCCTCTACAATGGAAGCGCCTCGTAGCGCTTCCAGCTAATTATCCGGTGCCTCTGGTTGGACAGAGGTCACCGGTGGAATAGGCACACCTCCTTCTCTCGAAGGAGGCTGCACGCCGGATTTCAGAGCCATGTAGGTCTCCGGAACCGTATCCGGTTGGGGGCCGAACTGAACACGGCTCCCATCGCCAGTCTCCATGGGGATCTGCTCCCCCATGTGTCCGACGGCAAAGGTTTCGCCCTCTAGCGCCACCCTGACGGCCTCCTGAGACTCTCCCTAGCCGGGGAAGGTCCTTTGCGATAGGACCTCGGCATCGCCCTTGGCCGTGGGAGAATAAGCGGCCGGCGGTGACTCGCTGGCCATCGCCTTTGAATCCAACGAACCTCTTGATGAGGATCGCTGGGAGCTGTCATGGGCCGGACTGCAATAGCATGATTAACCATATTAATACCATAAAGAGGAGAGGCCGGATACATGGACGTATACGGGTTTTTTAGTACTTATGCGGCCAGGGGCTTGCTTGGGGGGTGTCGCTCTGGGCTGTTGTCGACATCCCACGCAGAGTTATCCGCGAAGGGGCCCTTCCCCCTCTTAGGCACCTCCGCCTCCAGATTTGTGGAGGCCGCCCTCTTCTTCCTCCCCCCCTCAGGGGGAGAGCTACTTTCTTCCTCCTCCTCGTCGTCGTCTTCGGCGGCAGAGGAGGGAGTCTCGTTGTTTCGGACGTCATGTCCGAAGCGCCCTTGCGGCGAGGGCCATTTTTTGCCCCCTTGGCCTTCTTCTTGGCCTTCTTCTCTGGCACCTTGTAGGGCGCCCAAACCAGCATCTTCGCCAAGAGCGGAATGACTGGTTCCTCGGGCAGCGGAGCCGCGCACTGAATTCGCTCTGCCTTCTTCGTCCAGCCCTAGAAAATGAATGGTGAACCCTAAGCATCTTCGCTAAACAAGCAAGTAAAAGGATGCATCTTGAAATGGGAAAAACTTACCGGACTGGCAGGACAGGCTAGGGCATGCCCGCGGTCCTCGGTCATCGCCGCCGGCGTCTTCTTGCCTGTGAAGAGCACCTTCTAGATGTCCTCATGCGTAGTTCCAAAGAACTATTGCAGAGTCTGGTGCTTGGCCAAATCGAACTCCCATAAATGGCAAGTCCGGCTTTGCCATGGAAGGATCTGGCGAACTAGCATCACCTGGATCACGTTGACGAGCTTGACGTTCTTGTCCACCATGCTCTGAATGCGCGTTTGGAGCGCTATTAGCTCGTCTGATGAAGACCAGTCCAGGCCCTTCTTTAGCCAGGAGGTGAGCCACATTGGGGCACCGGACTTGAATTCGGGAGCCACGGCCCAAGTGGGGCCGTGAGGCTCTGTGATATAAAACCATAGCTTCTGCCACTCCTTGACAGTCTCCACGAAGGTACCTTTGGGCCATGTGACGTTGGGCATCTTGCTCACCATGGCACCTCCGCAATCCGCTTGTTGGACATCCACCACCTTCGGCTTCACGTTGAAGATTTTGAGCCATAGTCCGAAGTGGGGAGGAATGCCGAGGAATGCCTCGCACATGACAATAAATGCCAAGATGTTGAGGAAGGAGTTCGGGGCTAGATCATGAAAATCTAGCCCGTAATAGAACATAAGCCCACGGACGAAAGGGTGGAGAGGAAACCCTAACCCGTGGATGAAATGGGGGATGAACACCACCCTCTCATTGGGCTTCGGGGTGGGGACGACTTGCCCCTTGGCCGGAAGCCGGTGAGCGATTTCTTTCACCACATACCCGGCCTCCCGAAGCTCGGTGATGTCCTTCTCCTTAACGGAGGAGGCCATCCACTTGCCTTGCCCTCCAGATCCGGACATGGTTGAGTGCTTGCTTGAGGCGGAAAATATGAGAACTTGGGCGCTGGAGCTCAAGAATGGAAGGGCAGAGGAAGAGAGAAGGCGTGGGTGAAGAAAGGGAATCCTTATCCCCTTATAAAGGCAGTGAATATCGAACGCCTCCCCACTCGCCTTAAAACTCGCCTATTCCCAAGGGTTGTGCAAACGGCACAGTTGTATTACCCACCCCGTATTGATGAGAATCCCGCAATAAGGGGACACGATCTCTGCTTCGACAAGACATGCCAATGAAAACCGCGTCTCAAAACATGGAACGGCAGACGAAAACGGTTTGAAATAATGACCGGGAAAACGTGATGTCACATTACAAAAAGTTGTCAGCGGATTGGACTCGTGAAATAATATACTCTCTGCGGTTGTGTGTGGTACATGTGTTGCAGATCCGGATACATTCGTTGCGTCCGAAGACTATTTTGGAGTATTCGGAGGAGGGAACCCGCCTTGCAATGCCGAAGACAATCTGCGTGCCGGACACCTCGTCATCGAAGCCTGGTTCAGGGGCTACTGAGGGAGTCCTGGATTAAGGGGTCCTCGGGCGTCCGGCCTATTACCATGGGCCGGACTGTTGGGCTGTGAAGATACGAAGACCGAAGACTCTACCCATGTCCGGATGGGACTCTCCTTGGCGTGGAAGGCAAGCTTGGCGACCAAATATGAATATTTCCTTTTCTATAATCGACTTTGTGTAACCCTAGATCCCTCCGGTGTCTATATAAACCAGAGGTCTAGGTCCATACACACGAACAATCATAATCGTAGTCATACCGGCTAGACTTGTAGGGTTTAAGCCATTACGATCTCGTGGTAGATCAACTCTTGTAATACTCATATTCATCAAGATCAATCAAGCATGAAGTAGGGTATTACCTCCATAGAGAGGGCCCGAACCTGGGTAAACATCGTGTCCTATTACAATCGACCTTAGACGCACAGTTCGGGACCCCCTACCCGAGATCTGCCGGTTTTGACACCGACAGCGGCCTGAAGCGCAAGCAACCAAATGCATAGAGCAGTTGAACACGCAGTAAATGGTCGCCTACAAGCCGGCCGACAGTCGCGTCGCTGCGGAGAGAGCGGTCGTGTGCTACTACCTTCGTCTTGGTCTATAGTCCCCTTTATATTCTGTGCCATACTTTGCCCTCAAATTTAACCAACAAAATGTTAATGCATGTTATAAAATTTTAAATATTTGGAAACTATGTTCAAATGCGAATCCAACTATATAATCTTTCGCGACATGCATTCGTATTTTATTAGTTAAATCCTACTTATAAACCAGGACAGGGGTATAGTAGGTAATTAAATCACAAACGTTTTTTATTAACTGTATGCATACGTGGCTTTTCGTCCTCCTCTCGCACGTCTTGTCACCCCGCTGCCGCAGACGGCTTTACAACGCAAGCTTGCGCAGCGCGCGGGGGTGTTATTTTGGCCAAACGGTGGCACCAATGAATCGTCAGTGAGCCCGCTCCCGCGCAACCTCGCAGGTTCCAGCGCAAATTTCCCGCCCGAGTCAGTGAAATCCCCCAAAATCCCAATGCTTACCGGCCTGCTATATAAACCCTCATGGCCGGCGAGTCCTGCGTCGCATATTCCCCTCCCTCCCTATAGCTTATCTCGTTTGCTTCTCCCACAATAAATAATGGCACCGATCCGTCGTCCTCGCTCAGCCACTCCGCCGTCATCAGAGGACAGCTCCAGCTGGGAGGCTAAACCGCGTCGGCGGCGCAGTCCCCGGCGTAGTGTAGTGCACTTGGCGTCCGTGTTGGGTGTCTGCAGAACACCCACCACACGCTCCACCGCCGTTGCCCATCGGCAGCTGTTGCAAACCGCCGTTGCCGCCACACCACCATCGAAAGCCAGGGCCGTCGCATCTCCGCTGCCACGGCTCGATGGCGGGAGGCGGCCGTCGTGGCCGGCACCCCACTGCCGGCCACCGTGGCCATCACCCGCTTCCTCCACCGCGGCCTGAAGGCGGGAGGTGGTGGTCATGGCCGCCACCCCATCATTGCCCGCCGTGGCCGCAATCCCACCGTCGACCGCGGGGTCATCACCCGCTCCGCCACTACCGCCGAAGGCGGGAGGCGGAGGTGGATGCATGCGCGTGCGTCAGCGACCTTGCGCGCTCCACCGAGTTCCTGCGGGATGAGGAGGAGCGCCTCATCGAGCACGCAAAGAGGCTTACCGCCACCGTGGCCGCGGCACACGCCGCCTCATAGGCGAGGAATTAGGAGATCTACGAGGAGAACCACTGCTTCGAGAGGGGTCGTCTGGAGCGGAAGAGGGCATTCGAGGTGAGCATCGCTGAAGCTGCAGCAGCGGTAGGCACCGTATAGTAGTTGTCCAGCTGGTCGGTAGGCTCCTCCTCCTCTGCCTCTTACTGAGCGCGCTCGACAGAGGAGAGGCAGCTGGAAGTAGTACAAAGCCCCTCCGTAGTAGTAGTATTTAGGGGCTATTTTGTTCAGTTCATCTGACTATAGATGTGGTGGAACTGTACAACGTACTTAAAATTAGCTAGTATATAAAGTAGAACTAACTATTTCAGTAAGTGGTTTTCAACAATTGGTGAAAAGTTTGGTCTGTTCAGCTATCGATTTGAACTTTTTGTATAAAGAACGACTGCTTAATCTATGACTGAAATCTATGCTTAATTACTGAATTTTAGTTGCAAAAATTAGATACCACTAGTGATTTTTAGCTTCATATTTTGACAAATCGCAGTGTTACAAGTTTGACAAATGGGAATGTTACTAGATCAACCAATGTCAATCTTTCCAGTTTGACAAATGGCAACATACCCAATATGACAGATGCAAATCTTACCAAATTGTTTGTAAGTGGTTGCACACAGGTCATCCAAAAGAACCGTTTACGTTGAAGAGATGCACAAATCATGCTCTCACTTTGCATACGGGTGTTCTATCTTGTAGCGACTAGACCTCAAACAGTCTGATCTCTGTGCATCAGTGTCATCCCTGGATCGCTAATGCTGACACACACAGTACTTGAAGGATTTATAACAGAGTAGCAATCACACACTTATTACATCGAATGTCTCAAAAGAGAACTTATTACAATAAATATGGCTTAAGGCCATCTAATACGATAACAGCAGAAAGCTTGGAAGATAAAGTGAGTCCATCAACTCCAACGGCATCACTGAGTGAAAGACCACGACCTAAGGTTCCTTACTCGTCGTCTGAAAAGTCTGCAACATGATACGTTGCAGCCCGAAAATGGGTGAGCACATGGAATATGCTGGCAATGTAACACAAAAGAGTAATGAACAGAATAATGCTATCACTACATGCATATTTGGCTGGTGGAGGCTGTATGGTTAAATGTTTTGTGAAAAGCGAATTTTTTCCTACAACAAAGGAATAAATTTTATTTAACTATCATGGTGGTTTTTAAACATTGAGAATGGTAAAACCCTACTCAATCCCAATTAAAAATAATCATTAACCCCAATCAAATTATATAATTAAGAGTGATGAGATCCACATGATAATCCAAGAACCAGATACTCAAGATGTCCACAACCTGGGACACAGCTAACCATGATTAGTTTGTACACTCTGCAGAGGTTTGTGCACTTTTCCCCACAAGACTCGATCTCCTCCGTTGGATTTCTCGCACTACATAATGTTTGAGAAACGGATGACCGAGACACAGTCTTTCTGAAAAGGTCCCCTTAACCGATAGATGGCCGGTACACCTACAATCCCCTACATCTGGTAGCCCATCATAGAAAGGTTTCCCACAACTTACTCAACTATGCCAGAGCCCATAATGGCATGTGGCTGCACACGGAAGTTTCTAGCATGAATTATCATATGATCCATTTGAGCCTGGGTGGCAGTCCATAGGAGAATCACACGGTACCCCGGGATTTCCAAAAAAATACAGGCAATCACTGGAAATCCCCAGGTGCCTCAATCCACCCAGATGTGTATTAATGTTGCCACCTTAAGTTAACCGTTATTTAACAATACTCATATCTGTCATGAATGCACTCAAACCCAATCCACGTCTACAAGCATAGCATAGCAATATAAGCGACGTAGAAGTAATTCCCAAAGGTTTGATAATAAACAGGTGAATAGGTACTACCTCATCTATTTCCCAAACCCACAATTTAATCAGATCCTAACCATGTAATTGTTTTGAGGATTGATCTAATGCAGTAAAACTGGTTAGTAAAGAAGTATGATCAAAGTGTTCTTGCCTTGCTCATGATCCGCGAAACCTAGAGACTCGTAGTAGCACGCTTCGCAGTCCGGGTACTCTATCGCAAACAACAAGCATACAATAAGCAGTCAAGCAAGGGATGGGTAAAACTCAAATAAGAGATCTAACCAGAAAGTACAATTTAAGAACTTCGGTTTGCAAAAAAAAAAATCAAATCAACCGAATCAACAAAACTCAAACGGTGAAAGAAACAAGCTTCGATCACTAATCTGGACTAAAGACAAATTTTACAGTAGCAAAATCTTGTTTCAGTTGGTTAAACAGAAAGAGGGTTTCGAGACGAAACTCTAGGCGCTTGAATCGCCTGATTCCGCTTAACGAGCGAAAAGTTATACTAGAACGAAAATCGGATCAGAAATCGCGATCGAAAATAATCGCGGAAAATCCGAGAAAAAGAAAAACTGACGAACAGGCTAACGAACGAACATTCGCTGTCTGCGGCTAAACGATGAAAACCGTTCGTTAAAACGAACGGGCGTTCGCTAAATAACTAAGCCAAAAAAAAATCCGATCTAAAAAAAGAAGCCGCAGGTTCTAAAAAAACAGACAGTTTTCTCGCAAAAACCGAGGCGGCGGCGGCTACCTCCGGCGGATCCAGCGAGACGGTGGTGGCGGCAGCTCCGGTGCGGCGGCGGCGGCGGCGGCGCGCGGCGCAGGGCGGCGGGCCTGGCGGCAGCAGGCGGCGTCGGCGGTGGCGGCGCACGGCGCAGGGCGGCGGGGCTGGCGGCGGCGGGGGGGTTTGGCGGCTCGGGCCCCTCGCCTCTTAAAGGGCCGACCGGGTTGGTGTCCTAGGCGGACACGGCCCGGTAGGTCGGTAACTTTTTTTAAAATAATTCCAGCATGCAGAAAAAGAAAGAAAAGAAATACTAAAAAGACTCCAAAAATCCCGCAATAAATTTTCCCCGTCCTCTAAAAATAGGCCACACAAGGTGAACATTTATTTGGTTCCTAAATGCCATTTTGAAAAACGAATATTTTTCCTAATTCAAATAAAATAGCGATAAAACTCCGAATAAAAAATCTTATTTGTTTTTAATATTAAATCTTCAATATTTCTTTATTTTGAGGAAGTCATTTTATCCTCTCTCTTTTATTTTTATAAAAGAAATATTCGAAGAGAAAATAATTAAAATCAAACGATCATCTTTTTCAAAATTTGAGAAAACTCAAATATGAAAATAACGAAATCCCCAACTCTCTCTATGGGTCCTTGAGTTGCGTAGAATTTCTAGGATCAAACAAAAAAATGCAAAATATGATATGCAATGATGATCTAATGTATAACATTCCAAATTGAAAATTTGGGATGTTACAAACCTACCCCCTTTAAGATGAATCTCGCCCTCGAGATTCGGGTTGGTTAGAAAATATGTGAGAGTAATCCTTCAGTAGGTCTTCCTCTCGTTCCTAGGTGGCTTCATCTTCGGTATGGTGACTCCATTGAACTTTGCAGAACTTGATTACTTTGTTGCGTGTGACACGGCTGGCAAAATCAAGAATCTTAACTGGCTTCTCCTCGTATGTCAAATCGCTATCCAACTGTATCGCTTCTAGCGGCACTGTATCTCTCAGAGGAATATCAGCCATCTCTGCGTGGCACTTCTTCAACTGAGAAACGTGGAACACATCATGAACTCCTGACAATCCTTCGGGTAATTCCAACTTGTAAGCAACTTCTCCCATACGTTCCAAAACTTTGTATGGTCCCACAAAACGTGGCGCTAAATTTCCCTTAACTCCAAAGCGCTTCACTCCTCGAAGTGGGGATACACGAAGATACACTCTGTCTCCAACTTCGTAAACTGTCTCCCTGCATTTAGAATCCGCATAGCTCTTCTGCCTGGACTGGGCTACCGTGAGTCTATCGCGAATAAGCTTAACCTTCTCTTCAGACTCTTTAATCAAATCCGGTCCAAATAACTGTCGGTCTCCAACCTCGTCCCACAACAATGGTGTTCTGCACCTCCTTCCGTACATTGCTTCGAAAGGGGTCATCTTCAAACTGGCTTGATAACTGTTGTTATAAGAGAACTCCGCATAAGGCAAATTATCGTCCCAACTAGATCCATAATCTAGTGCACAAGCTCTCAACATGTCCTCCAGAATCTGATTGACCCTCTCAGTCTGTCCATCTGTCTGCGGGTGAAAAGTTGTACTGAACTCTAGCCTGGTCCCCAAAGTTTCATGCAACTGATTCCAAAACTTTGAAGTAAATTGGGTTCCTCTGTCTGATACAATGGTCCTCGGAACTCTATGCAGACATACGATCCTGGTCATGTATATCTTTGCCAACTTAGCACTGGTGTACATGGTCTTCACTGGGATGAAATGAGCTACTTTCGTCAAACGATCGACTACAACCCATATCGAGTCATAGGCTGAACGAGTCTTGGGTAATCCCATGATAAAGTCCATGCCTAGCTTATCCCACGTCCATTCTGGTATCGACAATGGTTGTAGCAATCCTGCTGGCTTCTGATGCTCTTCCTTCACTCTCTGACATACATCACAAACTGCTACGTACTCTGCAATATCCTTCTTCATTCCGGTACACCAGAAACTATCTTTCAAATCCAAATACATCTTGGTATTTCCTGGGTGAATCGAATATGGCGAATCATGGGCCTCTTGCAGAATCAATTTCCTGATCTCCTGATCATTTGGCACATATACGCGGTCCTCAAACCATAAGGTATCGTGCTCATCCTCACGAAATCCTTTAGCTTTATCTTTACTCATTCTTTCCTTTATCTCGGCAATCTCCTTGTCCGTCTTCTGAGCTTCTCTGATCTTGTCCATCAAAGTAGATTGAATCTCCAAAGCTGCTACATAACCTCTCGGAACTATTTCCAAACATAGCTCGTGAAGGTCTTCTGTCAACTCCTTGGGTAATTCTCCGATCATGAGTGTATTGACATGACTTTTTCGGCTCAACGCATCGGCTTCTACGTTAGCCTTTCCGGGATGATAATGTAATGTCATATCATAATCCTTAATGAGTTCCAACCATCTCCTCTGCCAAAGATTCAACTCCTTCTGCGTGAAGATATACTTCAAACTCTTGTGATCCGTGTATACTTCACAATGGTTTCCGATGAGAAAATGTCTCCATGTCTTCAATGCATGTACTACGGCTGCTAACTCCAAATCATGCGTAGCATAATTTAACTCATGGGGTTTAAGCTGTCCTGAGGCATATGAGACAACTCTTGCCTCCTGCATAAGTACGGCTCCAAGTCCTCGACGAGAAGCGTCGCAATATACTTCATAATCCTTGCGTTGATCTGGCAGAACCAACACTGGCAATGTAACCAAGCTTCTCTTCAACTCCTGAAAACTGGCATCACATTCCTCAGTCCATTTGAATTTGGTATCCTTCTTCAACAACTCCGTCATAGGCTTCGCAATCTTTGAGAAATTTTCAATGAACCTTTAGTAGTATCCTGCGAGTCCAAGAAAACTCCGGATCTCTCCAACTGACGTGGGTGACTCCCAATTTGTCACAGTGAAAACTTTGGCGGGGTCTACTGCTATTCCTTCTCCTGATATAACATGTCCAAGAAATCCAACTTCCTTCAGCCTAAACTCACACTTGCTGAAATTGGCGTATAACTGATGTTCTTTGAGTTTCCCAAGTACCAAACGCAAATACTCTTTTTGCTCCTCTTCGTTCTTCGAGTAGACCAAAATATCATCAATGAACACCACGACAAACTTATCCAAAAACTCCATAAACACTTTGTTCATCATGTTCATAAAGTAGGCAGATGCGTTAGTCAAGACAAATGACATAACAGTATACTCATATAGCTCGTACCTCGTGGTAAAAGCTGTCTTAGGTATATCCTGCTCTTGAATCTTCAGCTGGTGACACCCTGATCGCAAATCGATCTTGGAAAACACATTAGCTCCTTGCAGCTGGTCAAACAAATCATTGATCATCGGCAGTGGGTACTTGTTCTTAATCATCACCTCATTCAATCCACGATAATCAACAACCATCCTCAACAATCCATCCTTCTTCTCCACTAGAAGTACTGGGGATCCCCAAGGTGACGAACTTGGGCAGATATAACCTTTATCCAGTAACTCCTTAATCTGCTTCTTAATTTCCTCCAAATCCTTTGCGGGCATTCTGTACGGTCTCTTAGATATTGGCCCTGTGCCTGGCAAAAGCTCAATCAAAAACTCAATGTCTCTATCCGGTGGCATGCCTGGCAACTTTTCCGGAAATACATCCAGAAAATCCTTCACCACTGGTACTTCCTCCTGTACCACTCCTGATAAGGAATTTACTTGAGTCCTATTCGGCACATGCCGGGATATATACTTGATCCTTCGTCCTTCTGGGGTGGTGAGCAAAATCGACTTACTGGCGCAGTCAATGTTCCCTCCATACTTTGATAACCAATCCATGCCTAATATCACATCCAATCCTTGTGACTCCAGTACTATTAGGTCTGAGGGGAACATGTAGTTACCAATCCTTAATGGTAACCGATCACACCATAGGCTAGCCATATACTCTGCTCCTGGCGAGGTTACTAACCTGGGTGACCTAAGGGCTTGGGTTGGCAGTTTAAACTTATCCACGAAACCCCTTGATATGTATGAATGCGATGCACCAGTATCAAAAAGTACGACTGCAGTAAATGACTTAACCAAAAATTTACCTATTACTGCATCTAGCTGGGCTTCAACCTCCTCCACGTTAACGTGGTTCACTTGTCCCCTGGTGAAAGGGTTGGGCTTCTTCACAAAGCTTCCATTACCGTTTCCATTCTTAGCTTCAGGACATTCATTGGCGTAATGTCCGGTCTTCTGACACTTGTAGCAAGTAACATGGCTTAGATCTTTCTTGGCGGGTGTTACCGGGTTGGAACAGTTCTGTCCACTACTTCCTCCATTACCATTAACGTTCTTGGAGCCACTATGATTGTGCGAACTTCCTCCATTATGAGTGTGGCCTCCATGGTTATGAACAAGTACTCCCGAGTTCGGGGTGAAACGGGGAGCTGAGCTCCAGAATTATACTTCCCTTGTCCATACTCCCTCTTGTGGCTGTCAATCTGTTGCTGCTTCCCTTCAAGCATGAGTGCTCTATCCACCAACTCCTGGTAGTTATTGAAATTTTCCACCATCAACTGCATGCTCAGCTCATCATTCAGTCCTTCTAGAAACATCTCCTTCTTAGCTGCATCTGTAGCGACGTCATTTGGGGCATAACGTGCTAGCTTACTAAAGTCATCCACATACTGGCCAACAGCGCGCCCTCCTTGTTGTAAGTTGCGAAACTCACGCTTCTTCATGGCCATAGCTCCTGCTGATACATGGGCAGTGCGAAAAGCTTGCTGGAACTGGTCCCATGTAACAATGTCAATGGGGTAAGTGACTATGAAATTCTCCCACCGTGATGTTGCGGGTGCATCAAGCTGATGTGGGGAAAAACGCACTCTCTCCGCATCTGTGCATCGTGCGGTAGTCAACTCCCTTTCAATCTTGGGGAGCCAATCATCTGCAACAATTGGCTCGGTGCTACTGGAGAACACCGGTGGATTCAGCGTAAGAAAACGGCCTAAGTGATCAAGTGGTGGTGGTGGTGGTGGGCTGTTGTTGTTGTTCCCCTGGTTCTGATTCTGAACTAGTATCTGCAACAATGCATTCTGCTGCTGGATCAACTGAGTGAGCTCCGGTGGGAAAGCAAATCCATTTTCGCGTCTCAGAGGCATCTGCTGGGTTTAGAAAAGATGAGAAAACAGAAATAGAATGAGGTCTAGGGGAAAACACTACCCATATGCACATGAGACAAACACAAACATATCACTCAATCAATCAAACAAAGGGCATACAATCGGTCTAGGACTATTGTTACAAAAGTGCTTGGTCTATACTATATACATGGTGGAATACTACTACTGATATGGTGGTCGACTAGAAAAATTGATCGGTCGAAGACTCCATAATATCTGCTCCAGCTTCATCAACATAGTCATCATCGCTATCGTCAGGGTTCGAGTCAGTGTCGTTGATGATGATGTAGTTCTCCAGGCAAGTGGAATCGTCATCTTCTCCTCCTGGCGCGGGGTCTCCCATGAAAACTCCTAGCTTCCTTGTCAGGTCGTGATTCTTCTCCACCAGTACGATTATTTCCTCCATATAATCTTGACGTGTAGCCTTGAGTTCTTCCTCCAGCTCCGTGATCCTTGTCATCGCCTTCTTCAAATCTGTCATGTCTGCTCACATCTGGTTCTCCTGGCGTCGAATGTGATGGTTTAACTCCTGGATGAAAGAGGCAATCGATGTATCCTTCCTAGTGTTGATCATCTCCCATTGCTCATCTCGGCACCCACAAATCTGGTAGATAGTGTCCTTGAGATCATTGTGGTAAACTTCTCCAATGCGTCCCATGGTGGTAATGTGAGCTGCCATACTCTTTCCTAGACTCCAGGTTGGTGCATCAAAGGAAAACTCTATGGGCTCAGTAACTGGCGTGAATGTCCTTCCTCGAACTTGAACTTGAATCATCCAGCGCTCCTCTTCTGGTAAAGTGGCGTTGTAAGTCCCGGTGAATCTTGATATTCCGATGTTCAGGTACCTAGTGACTTCCTTCAAGTGGCGTCCAAATGGGGTGTCTTCATCCAGTTGCGTGAACTTGATCCTTGCATCCGCCATCCTAAAGAGTAGAAAATGGAGAGGAGTTAGAAATGAGAAGAGAGTAGTGATCTAGGGCTTATGCTTAGTGGTCGTGTCCTACAATCAGTGTGTGCTCGGATACCATCTTTGTAGCGACCAGACCTCAAATAGTCTGATCTCTGACCATCAGTGTCATCCCTAGATCGGTAATGCTGACACGCACAGTACTTGAAGGATTTATAGCAAAGTAGCAATCACACACTTTTTACATCGAATGTCTCAAAAGAGAACTTATTACAATAAATATGGCTTAAGGCCATCTAATACGATAATAGCGGAAAGCTTTGAAGATAAAGTGAGTCCATCAACTCCAACGACATCACTGAGTGAAAGACCACGACCTAAGGCTCCTTACTCGTCGTCTGAAAAGTCTACAACATGATACGTTGCATCCCGAAAATGGGTCAGCACATGGAATATGCTGGCAATGTAACACAAAAGAGTAATGAACAGAATAATGCTATGACTACATGCATATTTGGCTGGTGGAGGCTGTATGGTTAAATGTTCTGCGAAAAGCCAATTTTTTCCTACAACAAAGGAATAAATTTTATTTAACTATCATGGTGGTTGTTAAACATTGATGATGGTAAACCCCATCTCAATCCCAATTAAAAATAATCATTAACCCCAATCAAATTATATAATTAAGAGTGATGAGATCCACATGATAATCCAAGAACCAGATACTCAAGATGTCCATAACCGGGGACACGGCTAACCATGATTAGTTGTACACTCTGCAGAGACTCGATCTCCTCCGTTGGATTTCTCGCACTACATAATGTTTGAGAAACAGATGACCGAGACACAGTCTTTCCGAAGAGGTCCCCTCAACCGATAGATAGGCCGGTACACCTACTATCCCCTACATCTGCTAGCCCGTCATGGAAAGGTTTCCCACAACTTACTCAACTATGCCAGAGCCCATAATGGCATGTGGCTGCACACGGAAGTTTCTAGCATGAATAATCTTATGATCCCTTTGAGCCTGGGTGGCAGTCCATGGGAGAATCACATAGTACCCCGGGATTTCCAAAAAAATACAGGCAATCACTGGAATTTCCCAGGTGCCTCAATCCACCCAGATGTGTATTAAAGTTGCCACCTTAACTTAACCGTTATTTAACAATACTCACATCTGTCATGAATGCACTCAAAGCCAATCCACATCTACAAGCATAGCATAGCAATATAAGCGACGTAGAAGTAACTCCCAAAGGTTTGATAATAAACAGGTGAATAGGTACTACCTCATCTACTTCGCAAACCCACAACTTAATCAGATCCTAACCATGCAATTGTTTTGAGGATTGATCTAATGCAGTAAAACTGGGTAGTAAACAGTATGATCAAAGTGTTACTTGCCTTGCTGATGATCCGCGAAACCTAGAGACTCGTAGTAGCACGCTCCGCACTCCGGGTAATCTATCGCAAACAACAAGCATACAATAAGCAGTCAAGCAAGGGCACGGGTAAAACTCAAATAAGAGATCTAACCAGAAAGTTCAACTTAAGAACTCCGGTTTCCAAAAAAAATCAAATCAAACGAAGCAACATAACTCAAACGGCGAAAGAAACAAGCTTCGTTTACTAATCTGGACTAAAGTCAAATTTCACAGTAGCAAAATCTTGTTTAAATTGGTTATACAGAAAGAGGGTTTCGAGACGAAACTCTAGGCGCTTGAATCGCCTGATTCCGATAAACAAGCGAAAAGTTATAGTAGAACGAAAATCGGATCAGAAATCTCGATCGAAAATAATCGCGGAAAATCCGAGAAAAAGAAAAACTGATGAACAGGCTAACGAACGAACGTTCGCTGTCTGCGGCTAAACGATGAAAACCGTTCGTTAAAACAAACGTACGAATGGGCGTTCGCTAAATAACTAAACCGAAAAAAACTAATCTAAAAAAAATAAACCACAGGTTCTAAAAAAACCGAAGGTTTTCTAACGAAAACTGAGGCGGCGGCGGTGGCTACCTCTGGCGGATACGGCGAGACGGCGGCTCCGGTGCCGCGGTGGCGGCACGCGGTGCGGGGCAGCGGGGCTGGCGGCGGCGGCAGGGTGCGGGGCTGGGCTGGCTAGGGTTTGGCGGCTCGGGCCCCTCGCCTCTTAAAGGGCCGGCCGGGTCGGTGTCCTAGGCGGACACGGCCCAGTAGGTCGGTAACTTTTTTTTAAATAATTTCGACGTGCAGAAAAAGAAAGAAAAGAAATACTAAACAGACTCCAAAAATCCCGAATAAATTTCCCCGTCCTCTAAAAATATGCCGGACAAGGTGAACATTTATTTGGGCCCTAAATGCAACTTTGAAAAACGCATATTTTTCCTAATTCAAATAAAATAGCGATAAAACTCTGAATAAAAAATCTTATTTGATTTTAATATTAAATCTCCAATATTTCTTTATTTTGAGGAAGTCATTTTATCCTCTCCCTCTTTTATTTTTATAAAAGAAATATTCGAAGAGAAAATAATTAAAATCAAACGATCCTCTTTTTCAAAATTTGAGAAAACTCAAATATGAAAATAACGAAATCTCCAACTCTCTCCGTGGGTCCTTGAGTTGCGTAGAATTTCTAGGATCAAACAAAAAATGCAATAAAATATGATATGCAATGATGATCTAATGTATAACATTACAGATTGGAAATTTGGGATGTTAC